>NC_134796.1:29404699-29409699 GCF_046742065.1 Oratosquilla oratoria
ATCAAGAAAACAAACAATTGTTCATCAAATTGCTGGGAAAGAGTTTGGAGGAAGTAGGTTGTAAAGTAGTCCATGCATCTGGAGACGCTGACGTATTGATTGTGAAGATTGCTCTAGAACTGGCACAGACAGGAGAAACCATTTTGATAGCAGATGACACTGACCTATTGGTCCTTCTATGTTATCATGCCAATAGAGATGATGGTTACAACATCTACTTCACGCCACAACCAAAGGCTAGTGCAAAAAATGTGAAAGTCTGGAACATCAAAGAGATGAGGAAATCTTTGGGAGATGTGGTCTGTTCCAACATTCTTTTCATCCATGCACTACTGGGTTGTGATTCTACATCCAGTGTTCATGGCATTGGGAAGGCAGCGTCCCTTCGAAAGGTGATGAACAATAGAAACTTCCTCAAACTGGCAGAAGTGTTTGGCAAGGATAGCAGTGCAAAAGAGGTTATTGAAGCTGGGGAGAAGGCTTTAGTGTGCCTGTACAATGGTAATGATGGGGAAAACATCAATCATCTCCGACTGAGGCGCTTTAAGGAAAAGGTTGCAAAAAGCTCAAAGTATGTTGAGGCCAAATCATTGCCACCAACAAGAGCAGCTACGAAATTCCACAGCCTTCGAGTTTACTTCCAAATTCAGGAATGGAAAGGTAGAAACCAGCTAAAACCTGACGTGGGTTTTCATGCAAAAAATAATTTTTTATTTCCAATTTAATAAAGTTTTTTTGTCAGGAAAAACGATTATTTTTGTCAGTAATTGTCAGGAACAATGGACATACTTGTCAGGAAATGTCATGAATTTTATGTCTCGAAATTCTAATATTGTTAAGTTGGATTTTAAAGATGGCGGCCGTTGACCCCTTTCCGCAAGGTTAATTTTGGTCAACTTTTTTTTTTATCTGAAAGAGAGGTTATTCATGCCCAATATGCAAGATAAAAACCTTTGTTAGCAATTTGTTTGAGGTTCAACCACATTTTGACTGGACTAAGAAGAAAAAGAATGATGGTGATAAGGAGGAGGAGGAGGAGGAGGAGGAGGAAGAGGAGGAGGTACAGAACGATGATGTGGTGGAGAACAAGGAAAAGGGTGACGGTGATGAGAAGTGGGGAAGGAGCAGGAGAACGAGGGGACGGAGGAAGGAGGTGGTGGAGGTGGAGGTGGAGGAGGAGGAGGAGGAGGAGGAGGAGGAGAAGAAGGAAAAGGAAAAGATGATGATGATGATGATAAGGGCCTCCCACGTACACTTCCAACTGGGAGAGACGGTGTGCTGGGAACAATGTCGTGCTCCCCCCCCTCCCAACCACATACATACATATGACGGGAAGGAGGAAGACTGCCCACACGGGTGAAGTGAGAAGGGTAAGACGGGCGAAAGGGGGAGAAGGTGGGAGAGAGGGCAGAGGGACCGAGAAAGGGAATTGAGAAGGAGCAGGGGAACAAGGGAGGAGAGGGAAGAAGGAGGATGGAGAGACAGAGGACAGGAAAGAGGGAAGGGGGAGGTGTATGGGAGACAGGGCAGAGAGGGAGATTGAGAAGAAGGGGAAGGGGATGAGGGAAGAGAGTAAAGGGGGAGGGAGGGAGAGAAGACATAAGGACAGGAGTAAGAGATTGAGAAGTAGAAGGAACAGAGGAAGAAGGGACGAAAAGGAAGAAGGACGGAAAGAAAGGAAAGGGAAGAGAGGAGAGGAGAGGAGAGAAGTGGAGAGGATCAGGCGAGGGAGAGGGAAGGGAGAAAGGAAGGGTGACTGAGGTTACCAAAAGACAGGTGTGTATGTCGGGTGGGTGTTGGGGTGGGGGTCGGGGGGGGGAGAAGCTCAACTTGAGGAAATGAACACCAAAACAAAGTCGAGGGTTGCCTGGGGCTGAAGGAAGCGGGGGGGGGGGGGGGTCTGAACTTGACAAGACACGATCAGAAGACATCGCGATCCAAAGTCAACTCCTCCCGCTCCCCGTTACCCTCCAACCACTCTCTCCTACTAACCATGTGGACTAGTGGGAGTTCTCGAAGACTCCCCCCGACTTTCCCCTTCTAACTCCCATTATTGTGCTCACGCTGAACCCTTCGGCTGCCACGACCGACTTGCCGCCTTTCAACTTTATTCAGCTGAGGGAACCTTCAGGCACGTTAACCACCTGAAGGTATTATATTTACTATCGAGATTTGATTGTAGCTTACGTCAGTATGATTATAAAAGTTGCAAACTGAGACTAGGTGGTTGGGCAAACACTCCCGTCCACCCCTCCTTCCTTTAATCCGGGGCGTGAAGATTGGCGACAGGGGACCCGCTGAGACGAGATGAAAGTGCTTGACTGGTAACCGGGAATTTGGGCATCTGTTCCAATCCTAACCTCGGCACAGGTGTTAGGAAGGGGTACCTACTCTGATTAATGGGCCCCCAACTGCTGTTCACTTCGAACCTGAGGTGACCTGGGAATCACTACATTCAACTTCCTCCGGGTATTGTCACTGCAACAGTGGGATACTGTGGATACACCGTCTCTCGCGTTCATGTAGTATGAACAGTTCCAGACCCGCAAAACCACGAAAGAAGATGAGCGACATCCGAGTACTGGCACTGGACAGACGACGCGGCCAGCAGCAGGTGCCACGAGCCCCCCGTGGAACTAGGTGGCCCATTTCACACTTTCCGACTCGTTGGGTTAACTAACCCTTCACAGCATGTGTTGAACTCGTGCTCGACAACTACTATTCTCTCTGGTGAGAACTCAAAGCTCATAATGGACCGATCTATGAGTAATACTGAACTCGCACACACATCACTCTTTGCCCATCAGAGTTGATGTGTCAGCTCGCAGTACAACGATGAGGACGTTTTTCGTTCTGGAGAGGATTCGAACTAGGAATGTTGAATCGGCGGTGGAGCACGGTACCATGAAGCTGTTTCGTGTCGTGAGACCTTCGTACTTCACCTTGTTGTTCCAATTCTTGAGAGCTCTTCCTCCAACAAACCTGAGGGCTGTCCCCCAACACGTCTTTTGTGTCGGGGTGGCCCAATCTGAGCCCTTCTTCCAACAAACACCACTCTCATAACATCTCACATGTGCCGAAGCTGATCAGGTCTTATGAACCCATAAGATGTACTGGATGCAGAAGTTTTATGTAGTCAACATTTTAGGTTAAAGTTGATAAGGAGGACAGCTGCTCAACACTTAACCTAATTTAGCCAAACCTAACTACTTAAATATATATATATATATATATATATATATATATATATATATATATATATATATATATATACATACATATTATATATATATATCACAACTAACACCACAATCGAACGAAAGAACTAACCTCCATCAGGACCCAATAAAACAAAATTAGCTTACCCTTAGTGGTTCCTGGATAAAGCCCTCAGCAAAGCCAGAACTAGCTTTTTCAATCCCCCATCCACAAAGCCAAAAGAGAGGCAAAATCCCCTTGCCATCCCCTTCTCAGAGTCCATCAGTCATTTGTTCAAATTTCTTCCCAAAGAGAAGGTAAATTTAATTCATAATTACCCGAATACCATTAATAAAAAAAGTTGTTAATGTTCACCAGAGGTTGAGAAAAGATCATATCCCAGGTGTTTACTCCCTTCCATGTAAAGATTGCAACCTGTCATACATACGAGGGGGCTTCAAAAAGTCCGTGGAAAAAGTCCATAACTAAAAATTATACGGAAGGAATTTTATTTCAATACACCTGAACATTCCTGTACCAACGTGTTGTACATACATACATATACCAAGGCTTTTTCCCCCCTTACAAGGGAGGTAGCCAAAAAGGAAAAGGCATAAAATCATTCCCACCCATTCCATCCCTGAATACATTCCACATCCCTCCACCCTCCCTCTTTTCTTAGCACCTTCAAATATGAACCCATAAATGCAGGTAATAATGCATCACCGCCAGTTGGAAGTCAGGCACCATTCAGCAACAAGGAATCCACCAAAATCGAGGTCCGGTCAAACATTAAATTCATGGCGAAACTCGGTTGGGAGAATAGGCAAATCATTGACGCTCTGAAACAAGTTTATGGTGACAGTGCCCCAAAGAAATAAACAATCTACAAATGGATAAGTCGGTTCAAAAATGGATGAAACGAAATTGAAGATGAGCCCCGCAATGTCTGGCCATCAACGTCAGTTTGTGAGAAAAAAAATTGATGCTGTTCGCGTCATGATTGAAAAAGATAGACGAATAACCACTGAATCAGTAGCAGACACACTTAACATCTGGGGCTAAGCAATCTTCCCGCCCGATAGGTCTCTAGGTTGTTGCCCCCAGATCAGCAGCAAACAAGAGATCTTTCAATGGAAAATTTGAACAAGTGGGATGAAGACTCTGAAGCTTTTCTGCAGAGAATTGTGACCCGGGGATGAAACATGGCTCTACCAGTACGATCACGAGGACAAAATTATATCAAAATAGTAGTTGCCCCAGGGTGGAATTGGACGAGTCAAAGCAAAATCTGAGAGTTCAAGAGGAAAGGTCATGGTCACTGTCTTCTGGGATGCAGAGGGGATTTTGCTGGTTGACTTCTCGAGAACAAGAACACAATTACATCTGCTTATTATAAATGCGTTTTGAGAGAACTGTAAAATAAATCTCAGAAAAAACACCCTGGAAAGCTGAATCAACGCGTCCTCTTCCATCACGACAATGCACCCGCTCACGGTGCTTGGCAGACAAGACCTGTGCTACGTTTCATGTTTCCAAACTTTAAAAAAAAGGCACTGAAAGGTACCAATTTTCCATCAGTTGAAGATGTAAAAAGAGCTGCTTTGACATGGTTCAGATCACATGATCCTCAGTTTTACTCAGACGAACTTAAAGGCTATCAACGTTTTCAGAAGTGTATTGACCCGGATGGAACATATGTTGAAAAATAAACATCATAACTGAAACAATTCTTTTATACTGTCCTTTTTCCACGAACTTTTTGAAGCCCCCTCGTAGGCCAGACGGACAAGACTGAATGA
>NC_134796.1:29417199-29527199 GCF_046742065.1 Oratosquilla oratoria
GTTTGAGACCATGGTTTCTTGTCTGATTCTCATTCAATGTGAAAATTTGGTCACTTTTGATGTTGTCAATTCCCTTTAAAATCTTAAAGACCTGTATCAAGTCACCTCTGAGTCTACGCTTTTTTAGGGAAAACAGATTCATGTGTATGATTTATTTTTGATATTTAGAATCAGTTTTGTGGCTCGCCGTTGTACTCTTTCCAGTCTGTCAATGTCTTTAATGAGATTCGGTGACCATACGGAAACAGCATATTCCAAATGTGGACGAACTAACGATTTATATAGCTTGTTAATGAGTGATGGACTTTTGAAATCAAAAGATCGCGCAATCAGTCCCAGAATCTTATTTGCTTTCTCAAGAGGCTGAAATACACTGCTTGGATGATTTGAGGTCATTACTGATAATTACGCCGAGATCTTTTTCACTATCCACTTTTGTTAACGAATTTCCAAATAACTTGTAATCGTACTTACTGTTATTTTTACCTATGTGCATTACCTTGCATTTACTTGTGTTAAATTTCATTAGCCACTTTTCAGACCATTGCTGTAATTGATCTAAATCTTCTTGAATATCTAATTGGTTTGAGTGATCATTTGCCACTCCGCACAGTTTTGTATCATCAGCAGATTTGGAAACAGTAGATTTTAGTCCATGGTCTATATCATTTATATATACTATGAATAGAAGTGGCCCAAGAGCGGAACCCTGAGGAACTCCACTTGCAACACTTTTCCATCCAGAAGTTTTTCCATTTAAAACAACTCTCTGTTTTCGATCATTCAACCAATTACTAGTCCAACCTAATAGGCTACCACTTATTCCATGCAAAGCTAATCTAGCAAGTAGTCTTTCGTGTGGGACGGTATCAAAAGCTTTTGCAAAGTCTAGATATATTAAATCTATATTGTTTCTTTTGTCATAATTCGAGATAACTGTGTTGTAGAATTTGAGTAAGTTAGTCACGCAAGAACGTTTCCGTCTGAAACCATGCTGGCTATCATTTATCAAACGGTTACTTTCTAAATGATGTTCGATAGCATCTCTGATGATGCGTGACTGGTCCGTAGGGGCGTCACAAAAAGTCCCGAAGATGCAAACCGCAAGCGACTTTCCAGACAATATCCCATACGGGCTAGATATATGTATATTAAACACACACACACATACAAGATGTCAACAGTTTTCCATATAGATGCATCAAAAGTTGTACACCTCAGAAGCTGGTATAGCCCAAGCTGTAACGAAAACGAAATTCAAAGCTAGATACAGTTGGATTTCAAATAAAATTTATAACAACGAAAATATGAAGGACGGTACCCCATAAGCTTAACCACTTTCCTGCAACTACAATTATGTAATACAAGGTAAAATATATATGTGTCCACATTTTCAAACTGCCTAAGACTCATCTTTTTGACGGTCGAGACTATTTTCGTATAATTTCTTCTGGGTACCGCATAGCTGGGGGGGGGGGGGGGGTGTCCCCCCCCCCCCCCCGAACCCCACCCCCTATCTAGGTAGTACCTCGATGTCTCCAGTGAAAGTATTAATTAATTCTACGTCATTAAGTCAGCGGTGGTCCCTCTGCATCCCAACATATCTGGAGGCATTTGGGAACAGTTCCCAAATATTGTGTGTGTGTGTGTGTGTGTGTGTGTGTGTGTGTGTGTGTGTGTGTGTGTGTGTGTGTGTGTGTGTGTGTGTGTGTGTGTGTGTGTGTGTGTGTGTGCGTGTGTGTGTGCGCGCGCGCTGTAGGGTTGAGGATACATTTTCGTTGTTATTACTATATATATATATATATATATATATATATATATATATATATATGTATATACATATATATATATATATATATATATATATATATATATTATATATATAATTTAATTTTCCGACCCCAGGAACTAAATGATCGCTTTCAGACAGCTTCCACTGCATTTCTATCAGTTTCCTCGCGCTGCCAATTTCTTAGTGGTCGCGGTGGTGGTACCAGAGGTAGCGGTTGTGGTGGTGATATTTGCGAGCGGTAGTGATGGTGGTTACAATGCTGGTGGTGGCAGTGGTGGTGGTAGATGAGGTGACATTCGAGATAGTGGAAGTGATGGTGATGGTAGTAGTGGTGATAGTGATGGTGGTGGAAGTGGTGGTGGTAGTAGTGGTAGTTATGGTGGTGGTAGTAATTGTGGTGTTGGTGGTAGTAATAATGTTGTGGTAGTGGTCCACGCACCTCATCCATGTCACCAATAGACAAGGCGACCTCCTGTCAAAGAGCCTCCACGAGTTCAAAACAAAAGAGGCTTCGAGTGAGCACCTCACATCCATCCTATGATACTATTCTGGCTGACATCCGAAGACTTAATCATGCTCAATAAAGAATTCTAAAAATAGGCAAAAGGAAAAAAATATATACCATGTCGCAGTCATGACGGAATATTGTAATACTTTAATTCCATTAACAAATGATAAAGTATTTCTGAAAGGCAATGTAGCCGCCATGAAGATTTAGTAAAGTCGAGATAAAAAAAATCAAAGCCCAGGCAGTATTTTTTACTCTGCTGATACCATTTTGTTACCGAGTATTCAACATATTATTTTCTAAACAAGAATACATATTTTGTAATGAAATGAATGCATCCTGCAATAATGCTGATATTTAAGAGTATATCGTAAAATCCTTGGGATGCTTCTAGACTTCTGCTCACCTCTGTGCCTGGCCTCACCTTCTCTCCCCTCCCATCCCCATCCTCAGCCGGCCGGCGAAGGTCTTGGGCGTCGTCTGCTTCCCGCCAAACCGAATAGGTCAAGATAATGTCAACGTTCTTGTGTTTTCAGCAAAAGCCAGCCAGCAAGTGAGCCACACGTATTGCTGACGTTACCTTTTTGGCTTTTCATTTATCTATCTGCTTAACTAATTAATTTCATTTGTATTTACTCTCCGTGTGGAAGCAAAACATAACGGTTAATTGTTCCACTTATATTTTCCATTAAATATATGATAAATATAAAATAATAATAATAATATTACAAACAACGGTTGAACTCATCCGTCAGGACAATAGCTGTCAATCACGAGCACAGTACTTGATTCTAAACCATAGTGAATCGATCTCCACAATTGAAATTTAATAAAAAGGTAATGTGGGAACGGATGGAAATAGGAAAAAAAGACGCATGATACCTAACCAACTGGATGAGGAATACATACATATACCAAGGCTTTTTCCCCCTTACAAGGGGGGGTAGCCAAAAAGAAAAAGGCATAAAATCATTCCCACTCATTCCATCCCTGCATACACCCCACACCCCTCCACCCTCCCTCTTATCTTAGCACCTCCTGAATGACGGATGAAAATGAGGATGAGGATGAAAATAATAATAATAATAATAATAATAATAATCTTCATCAAATCCACCCGAGTGAAGGCCCGAAGGGTTGATACGTCTCCGCACTGGGCTCAATATTCATCTTTAACAACTTCTGTATTGCTGTTCCTCTTGAGGCTCCCCAAAGTGAGGGCAGTGACCCCTACAGCTGCTCTACAGGATCCGGGGAATTTTGGATCAAAAAGACAGACAAGACGGGAACTTTCATTTTTGCATGTTTGTCGATTTCGCCAGTAGGGAGAATTGGATCAAACTATACGAAAGCACCAATCTTTTATACAGAAAAGTGGAGATAAACTCAACACCTAAAACACTCATAGAAACAGTAAGATGGACCAAGTCCACCCTTCTCCTACAAGGGAAGACAAATGGTTTAACAGCGGAAGTGGTAGGTACACACACACACACATTGGCAGGCAAATTTATTTCTTCTCCACGCCAGACCACAGTGGTTAACTTTTCGTCAGCGACGTCTAAAAAAAAAAAATATATATATGTAAATATATATATATATATATATAAACAGAAATGTAGTAGCACATTTGTAAATGACACACAGGAACCCACAGTCGGAGAAAATAAACTTTGAATAAAGAAGAATCCTATATTTCGGCTATCAACTGTAGTCCTCTTCAGGAAAGTACATAGAGTAGAGTACAGAGTGGACTTATAAGCTACAGAGAGGAAGAGATGTGGACAGATGACGCGGGGCAAACAGGGCTACCCCCACCCTCCTCCGCCACCCCAGTTTGCCCCGCGCCTGAGTGAGGTCATCTGTCCACATCTCTTCCTCTCTGTAGCTTAGTCCACTCTGTACTCTACTCTATGTACTTTCCTGAAGAGGGCTACAGTTGATAGCCGAAATATAGGATTCTTCTTTATTCAAAGTTTATTTTCTCCGACTGTGGGTTCCTGTGTGTCTATATATATATATTCCCCACTCCCTCAAAAAAGAGCGAACGATGAACGCGCTGGGAGCACCCAATTCCAAAAAAGTGTTGTTCCGTGCAAAAATAAAATGCTGAAAACGCGCGCACACACACACAAATATATAAAATGAGACAATAAAATATAATGAAAGATAAAATTAAACAGAATTCTTTCCCGGCGAGCACTTTCCCAGGCTTAGGATACTCCGTATCCCTTCCCCCGAATTGCACTTCAGGTGACGTCAAGTCTTCCCCGCGCTATATTGACGCCGTGATCGTGTCGCTTCCTCTAAGCTTATTGCAATTTATTGGCAGTCCGATCTAAAGGGAACCACGAGCACATGCAAATTACATAGAAAACTGCTAATGTAGTTCAAGGGATGTGAACATTTGTACAAATGGTTTGTAAAGCGTAATCGAGAGAACTATCTCCCTTTTCCAGTGGGAAAAAATGTAGTATGTACTACAACGTGCAGATTTCTTGAGCATCGATATCATCTCCACCCAGCCATGCTGCCACATCTATCCTCTCCAAAAGTACCTATAACACAGTCATGCGAGTTGTATTACACATTCCAGGAAAATAAAAGACCGTTTCTGGAGCACTTCACAATCTTACTCTATAAATCGGTCCTGTCAAACAAGGGCCGTAAAAACTACTTTCAGAACTAAAGTTAGTTCTCTCTATTGTGATTCTACAATTCAGAAACCTCCAGTATTTGGAACAAGATATTTCTAGAATAAACCAGAATGTCTGAAAATGTTTCCGGAATTCGGAATTTCATTTTTTGAAACTTCGATCCGAACACAAATTTTATTTTTCTATACATATTCTATTTCATGCAGAACCATCTCTAGATACTATAATGACGTAGTACAATGTAACTCGTGCGAAATACACCTTCAAATTCATTATATCATCATTTCATAAATAACCGTTGCTCTACCACAACCATGAACAATATTACTGCAAATCACAGCATTATTTGCAACCCCGGAGCGGCCCCCTTACTACTCCCAACGACCACCTAACTCATCTCCCGCGCAAAACAACGGCTAGGCGACCCGGTCCGTTGGCGTTGCATTCGAATCCCCCCCCCCCCTCGCAGCCTTGTCGACAATGATGCCATCGAGTCGTCTATACAAACTGACTGGGCGGGAAACCAACCAGCTCGAGTAATATTATTTAAAAGTGCTGACACACAAATGAATTCTCGTTAGTTCGTACGTGCAAGACAAATGACAATTATGTTCCGGTAGCACAACTGCGAGGGGAGTGACGATATTCTTCCATTTCCGTTCTCCACCACCACCGCCTCGCCCTGCGGCAATGGCAAGCAGTAGCTGCTGCGCCACTCTTTAGTGTAACATCCAGCCCATATTAAAAAAAAACACTTTCGCCAGTAAACGCTGTCTACCATTCCAAAGTACAATTTTACTAATACCAAGTTTGAACATTACATGTCTTATACGTAAGCCAGTATAACATTTAAACTTTCTCGAAATCCAGTAAATTCTACATTCTAATGATAGTATTCGCCAAAGGACTGTATTTAGGTGAAGGAAACCTCTTCCTTATAATGGAAAAATTTGATATTTCTGCAGCCACGCAGTGATATAGCTACAGCAAAACCACTTTTGCTGCAAATTGAAGCAATTTCGCAAGCCTGACCTGAATTTTCCTGATATCACCCACCCACCCCTTCACTAGCAGCACCACAACCGATCTAAGGGCGAACGCTTGCCTTGACCCACGCGCGCCATTATTGCACTCAGGGGCCCCATCTCGCGCCACACAACTCTATTCAGCCGAGAGGAAACTCCTGGTTCAGAACAAACTCAATTGCCCGTGCTGCGTTTCCGGGTTTTTCTTCTAATGAATACAGATTATTCAGTTGAGAGTGGAAAGGGAAGGAAACGACGTGTACCAATGTTAACGAGTTGATTTACAATATCAAAATATGTCGACAGGAGACCTTTCTGCCAATAACGATGCTGAGCAGAAATTGTGCAACGACTTAGAATAACAGCAACAATACTAATGATGATAATATTTTTAATAATAATAATAATAATAATAATAATAATAATAATAATAATAATAATGAACAATAATAAAATTGAAGTAACGTATAAACGATTCTTGGCATTGGCAGATCCATTCCCTTAGGGAAAAAAATAAAGTAGGACTCGAACGCATGAACCTCGACGTGGGACGAGCACAATAACCACTGAGCTACGCCGTTCCGCCCAAGGTCTTTTTTGGAGACCACAGCCACTCCCTAGCAAGTTATACACACACAACCATCATCTAAAGTTTTGTCGTCCCTTACGAAATCAATCACGTTAATAAAAATAAAAAATAGCTTCTCTGCGTTTGATGTAAATTTTCTGTGCCCCAAAACTGTAGAGAATTGACACAATTTTCACTTTTACATCTAAATTTATGAACAACTAAATTTCCGACGGGAACTGTACGTATGCTAACACACACAATTAGTTAAATACACCTTATTTTGCACTTAATATACACTGCGCTGTGTGCGCAGTTATCATTTCACCACTCGTAGCACACCAACCATCGGCGGCACCCTCTCTCCATTGCACAGTCAGTGCAGCACCAGGATTAAAGGCACGTATTACAATCGGGAATTAATGACAAAAAATCGAGATCATTGTCAGGAAAAGAAAAAAATAGGAATTCCGATTTAGATCGGAAGAACATCATGCCTGCTAATCTAAGTCAACTCCAAACACATACGGTAATACTGTTTATTTGTCGGCCTTTGCCCTCTCGACCAATACCAGTTATGTACACCAAGATCTAAGAATATATTTTAGACCTTGATGTACACATAACATATGGCTTTGGGTTCGAGTCCCGTAGGAAGAGCTGTTTAATCACAAGCGCGCATGCACCCTCCCCCCTCACATAGTGACACTGCATAATGGTAAACGAGGAAAAATATCAAATCAATGTCAAATAAAAATTGAAAGCAGCACCGCCAGATATCATTATCCAGGGCGATTTTTTTCACCCTGGCGGAAGTATCTCCTAATCGACGCGAAAAGAAAAACGGCGAAAGATAGTGACACTACAGCAAGTGCGCCAATTTTGTTAAGAGTCTGCCCTTCAGTGAACGAAACATAACAAAACCAAGTTCACACAATCTGTTACATTGCCAAAACTTGTCGACAACACAATGGGGTCCATATCGAGGTCGGACGCAGAACAAAGATAACAAAGAAATAAATTAACATCCAAATAGGTACATAAAACATGCAAACAGAATAAACTATCAGCCACCACAATTACATTGTTAAGTGTTAATTCAAACGTGTGTTAAACTTGTACTAAAGCAGTTTTAACGTGAGCCTTTGGGCGCGGCTGGGTGTAATTCAGGGGTCCACGTTGATACCACATCACCCCATCACATGAGAGGCGCTCGTTATCTTTCTCTTTACACACACACATATACATTATACACACACACACACACACACACACACATATATATATATATATATATATATATATATATATATATATATATATATATATATATATATATACTCTTTTGCTTGGCTGTGTAAGACGCGAGGGTGTGACCTAGGTGAATCTTCCATGGTGGCGGTTATGTGAATGCCAAGGACACCTCGGCTGGCACCGTCGTATTAGCCAGATTGCCAAGCGAAAATGGAAAATTTACTGTCATTTTCTTTCCCTCAAATCCCAAGCCATTCCTAACACCAGTCGTCTTATATATAACACGACTACATTGTGCTAAGAATGGTTTGGATATGTCATCAATAGGAGTTTGCCCGGTTTTTTCCCAGGCCGCACCAAAGGGGTTACGTTAGATCATATTTACTAAAGTCTGTGCCCGGCCCGTGCAGTGGGGGTACCCGAGCACCTGCCCCTTTGCCCTATAAGTGCTCTTCACAAAAATATGTAAAGATGAATGAAAAATTATTTCTCATAGTCTTTTTACATTTTCTTACCATACAAAAGAGTGAAGTGCCCAATATCCATCTCAAAGCACCTGTCCCTTGCAATGTCTGAGCACGTTACTGGT
Source organism: Oratosquilla oratoria (assembly GCF_046742065.1). Taxonomy (NCBI): domain Eukaryota; kingdom Metazoa; phylum Arthropoda; class Malacostraca; order Stomatopoda; family Squillidae; genus Oratosquilla; species Oratosquilla oratoria. The sequence goes on from NC_134796.1 coordinate 29,425,593, forward strand.
CTGTGCGCTCCAAAGAGTCCGTTCAGGGGGTGGCATACACCGTGATTTACTAGCCATCTGCCAAATCAACATCAGTATACACCTCTCTTATTTCCTATTTATGTGCTATTACGTTTTTACATAAATTAAAAATATAGTAAAGGTAGCTGTATAGTACACCGAGTACCACTTCTTAGTATTATAACAACGATACGAATCATTCTGTGACACGTGGCAACAGTGCTTTTTCCCCGCGCCATAGTGCCACGTCGAGGTGTCACATGTGATACAGGTGGGGTGGGGTGGGGTGGGTAATCGTTGTTGTTGTCCTAAAAAAAAGTGATACTCATCTACTATACAGCTTCCTTTATTATATAAAGAAAATGTATACATATAAAAATAAAATAGCACATGGGAAATACGAGAGAGGGGCTAAGGTGTTGATAAAGGTTTCCACAGATCATATTTTCTGGTTTATATCTTACTAACTTATCTCTATACTAAACTCGATTTTTTCTCTGTTTTGTTAAACACCGATTCTAACCAGGCGATTTTATTCAGCTGAGAGAAGCCCTCTAAGCAACATTAAATTTTAAATGCCTTCACGGTTACACGAGACCAGCAGAGACACAGCTGTTGGAGGAAAGCCAACGTTGATATTTAGTGATTTTTAAGTGGTTTAATAACACTTCCTCGTTTTCACTGCGGCCGAAAATCTCAATGTCGGAGACTTTTTTAATTAACATGTTTCCATTGCAAGTTGTCATTTGCGAGAAACTGATGTGGTCTACTTCAAGCCAAACTACCCTGCTACTCTGTACCCTTTCACTTGCTCCATCAATTTACAAAGATCATCTCTAATGTGCTAATTGATGTAATTAACTCACTCCGTTAACCACCCCCAACAACAACAATGATAATACATATAAATATATTTTGCGCGCGCGTAAACAATACACTTATGCCGGAAAGCCCTCATCTGTTCTCAAACATATAAGTGTATATGCACATACATAATTGGTATATGTATGTACTACACTTATATGTTTGAGAACAGATGAGGGCTTTCCGGCATAAGCTGCTATGTTTTCGGTCAAAATCGTTACTATTCTCATGATCCGATTTCAGACAAATAAAAAATACATTTCGGAAAAAAAAAATGTCAACAATGTTGATGTTCACCTTCGAAGTAATCGTCACTCTACAGTCAACATTTACGAACACGTCCAATCGAAATAATCTGACATTTGCACGGTGGAACATCCAAGCTAAAAGAACTTGAACTCAGGTGAGTCACTCGCTCGAACGCGACTTCCCGCCAACGGCGTTTCCAGTAGGCATTGCTTCCTCAACAACGACCATTCCCCTGGCCTCGCCACAGCTCCCATGAATCACCGCAAAGCTGCGTGAATCATGAGTGAATCACCGGCAAGATGCCACACTGACAAGAGGTGTGGGGGTCAATACGCCACCCTGCCATGCGTGACCATGCCTCTGCGCATGCGCTAGGAAAATCATCACCGGCGCTCTCTCCGCTGCTTGACCGCTGTCATCTGTTCGTTTTTGGTGTCTCCACTTCATATTAACAACAGACAGTTCACTCGACTGTGAATCTAAAACTCGAAGAATTCCAATGTCTAGAACGAGATAATCCGGAATGGAAAAGTGTCTTTGGTTATCAGGATTTTTCCTATTTTCTCAATGCAAGTGTTTATTATCTTGTATCTCGCGCGGTCCTGCCTGATTGCCTGTCAAATCAAATCAGCTATCCTGAGTCCACTGGTGAACAAAGGCCTCCTTTATAGCATTCCATGATTCACACGATCGGGCCAACATCTGCCATGTCACTCCTGCAAACTTCTCTATCTCGTCTCTCCACATTCTGTCTGGTCTCCCTCTTCCACGCTTCCCATCTCGCGGCATCCACTCAGTAACACACCTGTTCCATCGCTCGTCAGTTGTTCGCTCTTTCTGAAATAAGAATGTTATCAGCAAATCTTAGGTGGTTCAAATATTCACCATTAATCTTCAAACCTTTCTCTTCCCAACTCAGCCTTCTGAAAATCTCTTCCAAACAAGCTGTAAATAATTTGGGTGAAAATGTATCGCCTTGCCGTACTCCTTCCTCAATCATGATTTTTTCTGTATCTTTATGTAGTCGAATTATAGCGGCACCTTTCTCATAAATCTTTTCTAGAAACCTTACGATCTGTTCGCTTGTACCATGCTTGCGTAGCGAGTTTAGTATTGCTATTTGTTTTACCGAGTCAAAGGACTTCTCGTAAACTATAAATGCTACACAAAGAAGTATATTGTATTCTGTCGTTTTCTCGATTAATTGGTTCATCGCCTGCAAGTGAACTAGAATCGAATATCTGCTTCTAAAGCCTGCCCGTTCTCTTGGTTGCTTTCCATCTAAAACTTGACAGTCTATTTGTAAGGATCTTTTGAATACTTTATATACATTTGATAGCAAGCTAATCGGTCGGTAGTTACTAAGGCCCTCTTGGTTTCCTTTCTTATGAAGCAAAATCACTATAGCATCGCACCACGATTCAGGGACGTTTCCTTGACGGAAGCATTGGGTGTACAATTGAGCTAACTTAATATGAACTTCTTTCCCTGCGTTTCAAAAGATCTATTGATAGACCATCTTCCCCAGAAGCTTTTCCCCCGTTTCATATTTTTACAGCAAATTCTACTTTTTCCTTTGTAACATTTGGTACACGACTAACGTCTACAGTTGAATTTACTGACTCGAACTACGGTCTTCGACGAGTAAAGCTCTTGGTAAAATTCTTCTACTCTTTTTACCATTCTGTCTCTGCATTTAATGATCTCTCCATTTCTATATTTCAAACATATCATTTGTTGTCTTCCTAAAGCATGTCTACGCTCGGTCCCCTTAATACTATTACTTTTCCGACTAGTTTGCTCTATTACATTCATGTTTTTCTTTTCTCTGATCTCTGCCTTTTGTTGATAAACTTGTTTGGTAATCTCATCCTCTCCCTCTCTTACACGTACACACATACGCATATACCCGATTATCAGAGTAGCTGTAACGACCTAGCCTGCTAGCTAAGCGGTCCGGGGTCCGGTCCCGGCCCAATGATGAAAAGCATCACAGTACTGCATATCTCACCCGCTCCCTAGATAAAAAGTTGTGGTGTGTAAAGTCGCATCACCAATAGATCGGTTAATATACGAGCCCCCTCCGGGAGAATTATAATTGTAGATCACGAGCTCAGCACATGATCTAGGACCATAGCAGTGAATTACACACACACACACACACACACACACACACACACACAAAAAAAAAGCAATGCGTACAATGGCGTACACGAATGAATCACTAAATAAAAAGAAGCAAAACTTGACATGTCATGTCGTGTATCTTCGCCAGGGACAGAAATCCGTGAACGCAGAACCGCAATCGATCGAAACAGGAGGCAATGTCACACGCACAGAGAAACTTGAATTAACTTAACCACATTTTCACTCCGATTTTGGTGAATAGTTATACCGACTACCGCCAAGCGATTTCATTTAGCTGCGGGAACCTCTCCACTGCGTCTAAAGCATCTACTTGGTAATATTATTCAGCTGAGGGAACCCACCCCTCCCTCCACAGCGAGTCAATTATTTTTTCTAATACTCAACACACCCAATGAGGTATTGAATGGGGTTCTTTGAGGGTAATTAGAAATCAATCCCGAAGAAAATGTGTGTGTGTGTGTGTGTGTGTGTGTGTGTGTGTGTGTGTGTGTGTGTGTGTGTGTGTGTGTGTGTGTGCGTGTGTGTGATGGTCTTGGATCACGTGTTTGAACCGTGATCGACAGCTATTTCCCTCCCGGATGAGAGTTCATATATGACCAATCTATGAGTAATGCTATGATTTTACACGAACACACACACCCAACTCCCCGCCCACGAGTTGGAGTAACGACTCGCAGCGCAGCGATACTGAAGTAATTTCAGCCCTAGGCTGGATTCGAACCCAGACCGCCGTGGTGGCATCCGGGAACTCTACCACCGCGCCATCATGTGCGTGTGTGTGTATTTACCTAGTTGTATTTTACGGGACGTGTGTGTGTGTGTGTGTGTGTGTAAATAATAATAATAATAAAAGGTTTATTTCAATTGCAGTAGTACACTGACAATAATACATTACAAAAGCTGATTAAAATTATAAAACTTAGAGTATATACACGGTACAAGTTGATTATGTGCACAATGGATGGGATGGCACTGTTTTTGTTGCGGTCAGTCCTTGGCGCTTTGATTGGTACGAGCCTATTTCTGTGTCTAGTGGCGTGGCGAGTTGGTGGAGCATCGGGAGGGAGGAAGTGACGGTGTCTAGGGTGGGAAAGCAGGCTTTCCCCAAATTTCTTCAGTGCCTCACCGTGCCGTTGTGACACCCTAGAGTAAGGGTGGAAAGAGCGTGGTCGTAACCGGGGTGTGTGTGTGTGTGTGTGTGTGTGTGTGTGTGTGTGTGTGTGTGTGTGTGTGTGTGTGTGTGTGTGTGTGTGTGTGTGTGTGTGTGTGTGTGTTTGCGCGCGCGCGTGTGTGTGTGTGTGTGTGTGTGTGTGTGTGTGTGTGTGTGTGTGTGTGTGTGTGTGTGAATAAAAATAGAAAATTAAGTTCATGCAAAATTTTTATTTTGTCTAAAACAAAGTAGAAGGAATAGAAATATGCAGTTCGTTCACAACTGACCTCTCCTCCTTCCATAGGAAATTGAAAATGGAAGCAAATATGAGACTGGGCGGGTATCAAGCTGACTTATCAGGAGTTATATAGACCGAAAAAACACTGCACTGAAAATACCAATGAAACTTCGTCTGCTATAAAACGTGTTAACTTGCAATCCTTTCCTTCTCATAACACCAATAACAGTAATTTCTTCCAATTTCCTAGTATCAAGTATACACAAGATCTCCTAAAACGGTGTACTTTTTCACAACTATATTTTCACGTGGGCTGATGTCCACGGTAATGAGACTGCTACAATTTTTGATAACTTAAAATAATTATATGAATATATCTTCAATTCCCATTCACTGCCATTATCTTTCTATCCACGCATCTTAAATTCACGGCGACGAACATGCTAAGAGTTTTGACAATGACTGATAAAAAAATGTAGACACTCCAAGCCCATGTTCAGCCCTGATACATATGACACGATTAAGAAATTGGCGCGAAGTGCCGAGCTCCAGCGTCCACGCCAGATTAACCCCTTCAGGACCGCGTGCCCATTTTTACTCATAATCGGCTGTCGCCAGGATGTCTTACGCAATTCCGTGGCACCTTATCTTTAGTTAAGGGAATATCACCTACATGACTGATGCTTCCGGTTCTGGGTGACCCGTTCTTTTTGTTCTAGCTATCTCCTGGCAAGTCTATTCATTTCCATGGCACCCCACCCACACCCCCAACAGCGACGGGGCTAACGGCTTGCAACACGCGATCTAGGAAGTCTCGCTAGTAATCTCCCGGTCTACGACTATCTAGAAACACGGCATGGATTTAGTATCTATTCTCGGCACTTGGCGTGAGACCTATTCTTTCCAAGAAACCTCGACGAAAGAATGCAACATTTACTATTAACTCACTCCACCAGCAATAATGGATAAACCCAAAAGGATAGAAAGATGTGCCATGCACGAATACGCGCGCGCACACACGATCACAGTAGTGTAGTGGTTAGCGTCCTGGGTTCACGACGATGTAGACCCGTGGTTCCCAACCGGTGTGCCGCGGCACCAAAGGGTGCCGTGAGATCAACTGATGGTGCCGCCAAAATTCAGGGCGAAAATAATTGTCACATTACCGACTCTTCTCTTGTCATCCATTTTTGTTCATTAAAGCAGCACCAGTGTAAAAATGAGTATTTTCATATTATCCAGGAACAAAATTTTGTTACGCTGATGTTGAATCAACAAAATACTGACAAACTAGAATTTAGATTTTCTAATAAGGGTGCCGGAGACTTCTGAAAGGCTTGGCAAGGGTGCCTCAAGCCAGAAAAGGTTGGGAACCACTGATGTTAGACCCTAGATCGACCACAGCTATGAGCTTGAAATTTTCAGTAAAACTGCAAGACGTTATTCTCACTCTTGAACAAAATGACTGCGTCTTTATGTGTGTGAGCGCACGCGTCTAAAAGTATTCAAAGGTCACTGCACTTGAGACAGCTTGGTCAACTGAGCTATCGTAAGGAAGCTGTCGATCACAGTCCAGCACATAATCCAAGATCATGGTGAATCTCTCATACACACACACACGCGCGCGCGCGCGCGCGCGAAAAATAACAAAGCCATTGACGACCTTAATACGAAAAGAAGATTTAGAAGCAGCAAATGTTTTCTGCCCATTCTCAACGAGCACAAACGCAGAGGTCATAAAGAAGGTCTATGCAAATCGCATAAAACTACTTTTTAACCGCGGGAACACGAACTCGCGTGCAATTAAATAGTGCCTTCGAAAAAAAAAGACCAGAGACTGAAGCTGGATCCTCCATTAGCCGTCCGATTAACATGCAACCGACAGACGAAACAAAACGCAACACGCACGCAGAAGAGAAAGAGAGAAAGAGAGAAAGAAAGATAGGGAGGGAGGGAGGGAGGGAGGGAGGGAGGGAGAGAGAAAGAGAGGGAGAGTGGGGGAGAGAGAGGATAGAGGGAGAAAGAGGATAGCGTGAGAGGGAAAGAGAGAAGGAGAAGGAAAGGGTGAGGGAGGGAGGGAGGGAGGGAGGGAGGGAGGGAGGGAGGGAGGGGGGTGAGTTAAAAAGAGAAAGGTAGGGGAAAGAAAGGGAGTGAGGAAGAATGAGAAAGCGAGAGAGAGGGATCGAGGAAGACTGAGAAAGCGAACGAGAGAGGGTGCGAGGAAGAATAAGAAACAAAAGAGAACGAGAGAGAGACGAGAGAGTGAGAGGGGAGGCGCTTAATACATTCATCAAGACCACTCTGTGAGTGGCTGAATCATAACTGAGTCACTTGCCAAAAAGCGAAAGACAAAGGGAAGTGGATGCGACGCCCCCCCCCCAGGACACCTGCTCCCTCCATCCATGTCGGATATGATCTGGAGCAATACGCCAACTCCCATCTTTCCTCGAGAAGAGGAGGAGGAGGAGGAGGAGGAGGAGGAGGAGGTGGAGGAGGGGTATTAGTATAAAAAAATTCCTATAATTACAGAAATATGTGATGGTGACCATGACAACCAAGCTTTTCTTCTTACTAAAACTCTACAACTTCTATCCGTCTCGTGCGAGAACATGGTGGATCAAAGTAACTCGAACTTTCCAATCTAACTTACAATGACGAACCAAATATCCCCACCAACCCCCAACCCTCGAGACTGTGGTGATACTGCTGATTTTTTGTTGCTATTTTTATACTATGATAGTGAACAATTTTTTAATGCAATGAAAAAAAAACGAGATTTGAGTTAGGGCGTCGGTGCACCCTGTGGACGTGTCGGACAATGGTTCATTTCAATGAGAACTTTTTCCTAAGGATTTGTACAAAGGAGTGTAATTGAACCTTGGTATGCTTTATACTAGATCAGTCAACTCTCCCACCACTGTTCCCAATACACTAAATACTAGCTATATACAAATAAAAAGCTACTTGATTTTTGCAACAACTTTAGATCCGTTTATCTCTGATCGCGCCTCTCCTTGGCTTACCGTTGTAAGGAGAAGCATAACCACCCGAGGCTAGTTGGTTTCTGACCCACGACTCTACCCAATGCCGACTGATGAAAACGACGCCATCGCTGTCGATGTCGACATTTCTGCCATGACGTCACGACAGCGTTGTCCATAGGAACGACAAGACCAAGCCTAATAACAACTATGAATGCGACATTTGCTTCCCTGCACTGACGCTTCGAAAATGAGGAGGCTCGGCCGCTAGGGTAAGGATGAAGAAAGAAAGAGCGGCTAAATAACACTGCGTGAACATGACACAAGCTGAAGTATAGAAGATATATGATGATGCACAGAGGAAGTATGGTGGGTGAAACGGCGAGACACCATTCCGAAACATGCATAAAAACTGAGAACTTAAATACATAGAAAAAACTCCAGTCCTGGTGCAATCCCTGGTTATATTTAGATGTGTGAGGATGAATAATCGGGTACGTATCCAGTCCCTGCCCAGACTTTTCCTTCTAGTTACTCGTTCTCCGCCCCAAGCCGAGAACTTCCCCGCCACCATGCAATTCATCCAGTGACCCAACTTGAACATTTTCGTAGTTTCTTTTGGTATCCATATACCTGTATATCATCATGAAATGAAACATTGATAAAGTATCACGGATTAGGTAATTTTTGTATACAAATAAAAATATTAGTTTTAGCCAATCAGCGAGGACTCCAAGAAGAGATTCAGTGGGTCCGAACAAAATCAAGATTGTGGCAACAGTTCAGGCTAGTAAGATGTTGGCATATAGGGGGTACACAATTTCTTAGACCTCAAGAAACTGGTTACAGCCGCCTGGCGGAAACTAGAGCACATACTGTGCTGCTTTGGGGATTACCCTCGACTGAATAAAGTCGCATGGCGGCAGCCAGGCCAAAGAAAGTGCTAACAGACCAAGAAAGAAGGGGATATACAAAGGAAGCTGAATTAACGATGCAGGATAGAGCGAAGTTACAATGGAGAGTGAGAGTGGAAGAGATTTTAGGATTTTATGTCTATACCACAATGAGTCTAATCAACTGGAGCTGACCCCTACAACCAATACACTCATCACATAAAACCTTATCAGGGGAAATTCATGGACAAGCATCCTACAAAAACAAATAATAATTACCAATAAAAAGAAGCATGGTGTATTAAGCATAGTGATGTTTGTGAATGTAAGTGTATGTCGGGCTGGGGTAGGATAAAGTGCTACTATCGATGGGGGATGGATGTTACAGCTCAAAGTATCTGATGGGCTCCACTCTGACTGGCCTTGGTACTACTCGTAGGAACGCAATTTTAAACGACTATGCTACACACAGACCAGGAACGTAAGACTGTAGGCATTGTCAGGAGATAGATAGGAAGGGAACGAAGGTCAATAAATTCAAGTCAAAAAGGAATGTTTCCCGATCAAGAGACAGAGCGCGGACCATGGTTGGTTATTATGGACTAGTTTACCAGCGCTTCTAATTCCCCTTTTTTAATCTTGCGCCGCTCTTTTTTTTTTTAGTTAAGGGTATTCATAAATTTGTGGGAGAGAGTGATGACTGTAAAGTCAGTATCCATCTTAAATAAATAAATAAACAAAAGGGATATTTCATTGTAACCGATGTCATCTTTGCCCTACGTGCTCGGACTTCATGTAGAAGTTGAATCATTGGCTGGCGCTGGGACTCGAACACAGGTCACCGAGGTGTCTAGTAGAGGGAGAGGGAGCGAGAGAGAGGTGGGGAGGGTTCTCTGCTGTGTACATAAAGAATACTGGACTTCCTTGGTATAAATTAACAATAAAACAAGAACCAGGAGTCTATGGTGGGAGGGGAAAATTTGGACCAAATGCTCAGACTTCATTGTGCCATTTGTATGCTTTGTTTAGGTCGACGTCATACGACTTGGGGGGGGGGGGGCGATACATATCAGACCCAATAATGTCCTTTTTTCTGGCTGACATAAAATTCTTTACTTTTGAAACTTGGACACATTCTGGCTGACGCTCGGCTATTTATTTAATTCCAGTGGCATCCAAGTGAAGAGTGGAAATTAGCGAAAACTTCACACTCGTAAAACTGAAATTACCGACATATATTACAAGCAAAATTACTGTGCGACAATTTACGAAAACGACAGATAATTGAAAAAAACGGTGCTAGAGAAAATAACATTAACCCTGTATTCAAACAAACATTTCACAAAAGATGAGTAAAACTAGAATATACCTAATACTCAATTCGCAAAAATGGCAAGACATAAAAGGTGTTGGGATACTACGAAATCACCCTACAGCCTAGACTTGAATGCCTTTCCGTCCACCATCCTGCTTGTGGCTTGAATTTTTGTTTCTTCATTTATTTAGTTACCTATTTATCATTTTTATTAATTCATGTGCCCCATCTTCAATTCGTATATACTGCAATGCTTCCAGGTTTATCTTTCCATAACAAATCCATCTGGTGTATTTTATTGATTTTGTTGTAGCAAACACTATACGATCTAACTAAAAGAGTATAACCTTGGTAGGAGTAAGATCTCGATCGATAGTATCTGAATTCTATCGCTTGACGTTCAGCACCATATTCGCAGGCGCACCGAACAAGCCTCACTGGTAAAATGCAGAAACAATATTATGCCAAACACTAAGTCTGAATTTTATTTGCTAAACTTTTTAGTCTGATGTGTCGTAAAGGAAATATTTGTTCAACCAATTCATAATAAATAAATGGGTAAAATCAGAAAAAAAACACTCGACAAAGAAAACGACATGGACGCCATACAAAGAGAAAACGGAGTAGCCCATCCAGGTGTTCTCGTCTGGTTGCGACGAAATAACAGACCGCCCCAACCAACATCTTTGACACCACAAGGTGTCCTTGGTTTCAAGGATCCTCGAAACTAATCATACTTAATCGTACCAATGACGCCACGATAAATATTTGCACTCGTATTCTCTGTGACTCGAAGCGGGAAATCAAAATCCTACCACATACAAATCTAATCATCTGGGACTAACTCCTACGATAAAAATACTTATTACATAAAACCTTATCATGCGGGAAAATGCTGGAACAAGCATCCTTCACCATTTCTGGTGGAAAAGGGGGCCAGTATATATTATTCTCCACTTCCCTTTATAGGTGCTATCATCATTTCATTTCCAATACTCATCACTATCGTTCCTTCCTGCCATACCCGATCTCCCTACTACTTAGTACTCCATCCAGTGGTTCATTTCCTGCTCTAGCATATAACCCAACATTCACATTCCTGCTCTAGCATATAACCCAACATTCACATTCCTCCGAAGCCTCTCCACTCATTTAAATTATTCCACAACACAGCACTTCTCTCCCTGTTTTTCTACCAGGCTATATAATCCCAATATAATTTTCACCCACATCATCATCCTTGATGACACTCATTTTTATTCTACAACACACACACCTTATCAAACGGGTCACTACGAGCATAGCTCCCTCCACATATAATACAACTAGGTAAATACTAGCGGTGCCACTCCTTCCCACCCTTGCCTTCTTGGCCCTACTGACACTACCTACCACTTCAAAATTTCAATTAATCTTTCCCTTTTAATTTCATTTTACTTTCTTCTTCCAAACATAATAATAAACTCTTCCCTTTGGCTTATATTAGTTCCACATCTATGTACATTCAACGACTTTCACTAGGAATGGAGTCCTCCTACCAAACACTCTTATGCCAAGATTTTTCATAAGAAAAAAATACAAAGCAGAATCCTTAGTCTTTTTCTATCCTCTTTTCAGCATTGGCATTCTTCCCCCAACATACCCATCCACCATAGGAGAATTGGAAAAGGAGGTGGATATTTAAATTGTAAAAGAGAGATTCAAGAAGGCAGTAGGAAGGACAACAATAGTAAAGTAGCACTTTATTCCTTTAGAGATCTTTCTAACACATACAAAAGATGTATGGCTCTGGTTAGCAGGGATGCCCCAAAACAGTCCCTAAAGTATTCACCTCCTGTAACCATACAGTAAATAGCCCAATACAAGAAATAATGTTGATAACAACAATTAAAATCAAAATAATAAACGATAACACAAATTATATTATGGTTTTGCTGAGATCAGTATAATATTTATATATTTTACCTAAAGTTGTTGTATATATACAGGTATCCTTCAGAATTTCACATACCATGACCAAACATGATCAAATACTTGGTCCACACCAAAGATTCTTTTTATGGACTTCCACGACTGTCATGACCATCTCAACCAATGCTTCTCAGTGTTGGTCAGCAGACCAGTGTTATCTGTAGGTCAGTTTTTTTTTTTTTTTTTTTTTTTTTTTTTTTTTTTTTTTTATAATATAATAATAATTAATAATATAATATTAATATAATAATTAATAACAATTAATAATAACAACAATGATAAAAAAACATCAAGGTTTGTGATTTTAATTTTATTGAAATATACTTCTATAACACACACTTAAGAATAATCTGCAAGATTTATTTAATATCAGTATTATAACACTATATCCTTCACCTACAACACAAATATGTCATAATTATCTTTCTCTTCAGACCATGAACTTTACTGCACTAACCCTGTGCCATCAGGTAATTAAGGATAAGGATCCATACTCAGGGCATACAAGTATACTTAAACAATGGCAACTGGCAGAGCATCAAGGATATCAGATGTTCATATACCCTACTCATCTGATGAAGAAAATAAAGTTACAACTGTTGAAGACACCCAAACAAATGTCACATTTCCCAGTGAAATTTAAGTGTTTTGAAAAAAAGATAAATAAATAAGTAAAGGACTTTTGAACTGCAATTTTATTTTTTATTTATTTTTTTAAGAAATGTACAATTCAGGTCAGCTAAATAACCTACACAGAACAAGACCAGTCTGCCCAGGTGAGGCCTAGTAGTAATAAATCTGAGAATGTGTTTGCAATATATATATATATATATATATATATACATACATCAAACAATATTGCTTCTGACCTGAGAAGAGGGTGGGCAATTAAGATGGCCCTTCATTCACAAAAGGCTAGGAGATTTTCAAAGGGGAAATAAATGAGTGTGGATGGTTGTGGGATGGAGGTTAGAATAGATGCATATAACATGGCTGGCTCCCTTATGATGGGAAACTCTTTGGGGAGGGGGGAACATAAACATATACAGACGCTCCTCAACTTACGTATTAGGTTCCGAACGGCTGAACGTAACGTGAAAATGAACGTAAGTTGTTACTGTACTATACATCCATAAATTCTATTACCGTATCTTATAAAACACCCCTAAATCATTAATTATAAACATAACATTGTAAAATAATAATATTAATTTCAAATAAATTAAATTCAAGCAACATAAATTGAGATGGTGGAGGAGAAGGGGGAGGAGGAGGAAGAGGCAAGGCACGTTCAGTCTGTCGTTTGTGCCATGTAAACAATGGACGCAGCGTCATGCATAAGTATCGTTTGAACTACGGAGAGCGCACTAAACTAAAAAAAAATTTTTTTACAATTTTTTTTAGTCAGTTCAAACGTAAAATAAAAAAAACGTAAAATAAAAAAAACGTAAAACGAATGAACGTAGAGGAGCATCTGTATACATAAACACACACCACACACAATAGTCAAAGTGACAATGAAGATTGGACCTCCAGGAAAAAAAAAAAAAAAAAGGGCAAGAATTGGTTTACTAATAGGGTGGTCAATGAATGGAACAGACTTAGTAACCATGTAGTGAGCAATGAAACTATCAGTTTTAAGAAACAGAGAACTTTATGGATGGGGATGAATGGTGGTAATAGACATGGAAATGCCTAATGTAGGCCTCATGGTCTCTTGCAGTCTCCTTCATTCTTATGTTCTCATATCCCTCCTATTCCCTGCCCTCCGATGTTCTTTTAGTTGTATTGCCAGTTTTTTATTTGTCTCTTCTACATAATGGGCCTCACAGTTCTTGCACTTTACATCATACACCACCCCATCTGATTGGCTACACTTTCTATATCTTTCACCTTCGTCAAAGCCAAATGCAGTGTGTTCATCGGTTTGTGAACCACTTCTACCCTGTGTTTTCTTAGCAGTCTCTTGCATCTGATGCCCCTTTATTGATTCCCTTTGCTATCTCTGTTTTGACAAGTCCAGCATTTACTTTCTTTGTATATATATATATATATACACCATACTTCATATCACAGGACTATTCAGGATAACCAGGGTAATTTAGGACAAATTTCTGACAGTACTTTAAATACTTATAGCAGCTAAGGTTCTTTGATTTTTCCAAATCTAAAATATTAGTAAATTTCAACCTTTTTGCTATATATGTTGACCAACAAAAAAAATAGAATGGTTCTTTTGAACACTTGAAAAAGATTTCGAAAAAAAAAAAAAAAAAAAAAAATCGAAGTCGGCACTGCTAACGTCTGTAGAGAAAAAACTATGCAGCTTATCATTACATATTATGCATCATTAAATGCACAATTTACATGACAACATTCTATATATATATATAAAAAAAAAAAAAAAAAAAAAAAAAAAAAAAAAAAAAAAAAAAGCTCCATGGAAAACAAAATGGTGGCCATAAACATGACCCAGGTCAATTCAGGACAACACACTGGGGCAACACAGGACAGTTGGCAAAAGTTGCCAAATGATGTTTTATGGTGATTTTACATCTTTTGTGGTGATTGTACATAAAATAAGTGTCATGTCACCTGAACCTGTGTTTTTCTACATTACAGGTACTGCTGTAAACTATGGTGTCACTACAAATCTGTTCCTGGCAGCTCTTGCCGTAGACAAAATTCACCTGAAGAGTCTGCAGCGTGTAGTACCAAGTGTTATGGAGGATGGATTGAGCATAAGAAATACAGTAAGACTCCATAACACCACCAGGAACACATTGCATACCTATGCCGTTGATAAAACTTCTAATGACTCTGGATCTCCACCATTTAGGAAGATCACTCATCCAACTGCATTTTTTACTCATGAAGAATCATTGAGCAAAACCTAGCTGTTCTTGCAGATCGGGGATGTCCACTTGACAGGGTTGACATTAAAATGATCACTAAGGACTTCCTTCTTAGAAAAGGAAGGTTAGTGCAGCAATTTAAGAATATGCCTGAAGATGACTGGATGACTGGATACACAACTTTGTTAGATGGTATGATCTTCTCACCAAAAGAATGGGCCAAAACATCCATAAGGAAAGGGCAGAGATCTCCAGACATGGTACATAAATTTTTGACAATGTCACCAATGTGCTCAAGGATGTGCCCCCAAGTAACATCATTAACTACAATGAAACTAATTTCTCAGATGATCCTGGATGGAGCAAAATGATCTTCATGTATGGTGTTAACCACTTCACTATGGGCCAAAATCTCGCAGGCACCATTAGCTGCCAGACGTACAACGTTTCGTCATAAT
Organism: Oratosquilla oratoria; assembly: GCF_046742065.1. NCBI lineage: Eukaryota > Metazoa > Arthropoda > Malacostraca > Stomatopoda > Squillidae > Oratosquilla > Oratosquilla oratoria. The sequence continues at coordinate 29,440,715 of NC_134796.1, forward strand.
ACTCGCATCATAAAAAATAGTCACCGCTTATATTGATCGTTCTCTCTTTCACCCGTGAATTTTGATAACCATAGAAAATGTGATGAAGACAGTTTAGAGAGTATATCATTATGCAGGGGCAACTACAATAAATATAATCAAGACACCGATATGGCAGCCTCGCGTATCCACTTGCTCCTCATGCCGCCTACGTAGGCGGCACCGTATGGAAGGGGCTAAATACCCTGAGCCAGTGATGAACATGATTAAACCAGTCATTCTGTTACGTTCGCTAGTTCAGCTTCTGGTGAACTTCTTCCACCTTATGGTGTTTATAAAGCCCAGCATTTACAGTCATCCTGGACTGAAGGGGGTCCTCATGGATGTCACTATGTCACCAAGTGGATGGTTTGATTCAGACACCTTTCTTGATTAGTTTATGTCTCTTCTGCTGCCTTTCTCCAAAAGTTTGTCATGGCAACAGGTTATGATTGGGGACAATCTCTCTTCTCACCTGCATCAAGAAGTGTTCACACTTTGCAATGACAACAACATTAGCTTTGTCTTTTTGCCACCAGACACTACACATCTCATGCAGCTGCTGGTTGCTGCATTTTATGGACCTATAAAGAGAGAATGGCGAGGGATCCTCACAAACTGGAAGAAAACCATTGGAAAGAAACTGGGAGCACTCACCTGCTCACAAACCTATTTGAGGGATTGAATGATCAGACAAGTGACATGATTGCTGGTTTTGCAGGAACTGGGATTTGCCCACTCAACAGGGAGCATGTCATTAGGACTCTTAGACATGAGAAAATGGAATATGATATGGAGCACACACAAAAGTGTAGTACTGAAGGTGTCTTAATGCTGATACAAGAGATTCACTTGCCTCCAGTTGGAGCTCAAAACATCACAAACAGGAAGAAGCAGATCCAGCTTACTCTAGGGAAATCAAACGCAAATCCCTTTCCTGTATCATATCTAATAATCTCTAGTAGAATCAGATCAGATTTGTGGCACATGATCTTCTGTCTCGGGTTTATGTAAGGGAAACCTGTCTGTAATTTGTTGAGTCTTCCTTGTTTCCTCCTTTATATACTGGTACAATGTTGGCTTTTTCCAGTCTTCTGGTATTTTTCCTTCTTTAAGTGATCATCTTATATATTTTGCCTACCAGTTCTTTACACTCTTTTTCTAGTTTCCAATTCCATTTGGGCCATGTGATTTCCTGACAAAGTTTGTTATTTGGTCCATTGTTTCTGCTTGTGTTGCTATTATTTCCCCCATAGGAAGGATTTCACTTCTTGCCCTTCATCCCAGTGCCATACATTTTCTCTAGTGAAAACAGACTTGAAATGTTTACTTATGACCTCATCCATTTCTATATCTTTTGTGTATTCCACGTTCCCTTCATGTAATTTCTCTATTTTTGTTTGTTTTTCAATTTGCCGTTCATATATCTTTAGTTTTGGTTGATCCTCAGACTTTTCTATTGTTTTTTCATAATTTCTTTCTTCTTCCCTGCATATTTTTACATTTTCATTCCTTTCATGTATCTATATTTCCCACTTTCTATACTTTTCTCTTTTTTCCATCTTTCAATAAATTGCTTATTAGACTGTATTTTGTCTGTTAGTTCATTCCTGCATTCTCTCAAAATCCAGTTTGCCATTTCATCTGGTCCATGCAATTTTCTAACATCAAGATTACTCAAGTGATTCATTATTTCTTTCCTTGTTACTTCTCTTTCATAGGGGGGACCTTCCCCTCCCACTCAACATCTTTAAGTTGTATGTTCTCCCTTGTAAACACTGATTTAAAATGCTTGTTCATAATTTCTGCCATTCCTATTTCCTCTGTGTATTCAATTCCTCCTTGTAGTAGTTTCACTAATTCTTGTTTGTTTTTCAGTTTGTTATTTACAAATCCATAAAATAGTTTTGGTTGATCTTTACATTTTTCTATGACACCCTTTTCGTATTTTTTCTTCTCTGCGCATTTGTACATATTGGTTTCAATAACCAGTATATATTTTCTATTTGTCAGGTCTTATGTCTTTCCTCCATTTTATCCAAGCTTTATCCCTTTTGTCTTTTAACTCACTACATCTTTTGTTGTACCAACATTTCACTTTTTTTTTTAACATACTTTTCCACTCCTTGTAATTAGAAAGGTGGGGATGTTCTGTTATACGTTAAAATCAATGTCCATGCTTGTGTTTTAGAGAAAGTAAAACAGGATGCATATGAAAGTTTGTGGGTAGATTCAACCCAAACAAATGGACAAAAAATTAATGTAGGTGTAATATATAGGCCAAAAACATTATCATTAGCAGACAACAAACTGTTGTTTCAAGAACTGTCTAGTTTCTGCAACCGGGACTTATTGATAATAGGCGATTTAAATTTTAATGACATTGATTGGATAACCCTTGAACATGGCCATATAGGTAGCCGCTTGATAGATTTTCTCGGTGACAATTACTTAGTTCAGCACGTAAGAGAGCCCACAAGACATGGAAACTTACTCGATCTATTGATCACTAGCCATGAAAGCACGATAGCCAATGTGGAGGTTGGTGAAACTATTGCAAATAGCAATCACAACTTAGATTCAAACTGCTGAAATTTTTTAGAATAGATGCACATGCATCTAAAATACCCAATTTTAGTCAAGCTCAGTTCATAGGACTACGTCAGGAGCTTCAAATTACAGATTGGGAGGCAATTTTAAGCAAAAGACCTGTAGAACAGATGTGGGAAATATTTCAAAATATACTTACTAAGACGATTCATACTTACATCCTGTTTAAGGACAGATGCCCCCCAAATCAGGCTCACCCAAAATGGCTCGACAAAGAAACTGAAAAAAGTATTGCTAAAAGAAGACAGGCTTATAAGAAATACATGTGCTCAGGTGCACCTAATGACTATCAAAGTTATGTAATAATACAGAGAGATTTAAGAAACAATAAAAAAACAAAAACAATACAAAATGAATACTGCTGATAAATCCGAAGAGAATCCCAAAGAATTCTACAGTTACATTAGAGATAAAAAGGTTATTAGGAATCACATTGGCCCACTATTATCTGCTGACGGTCAACTTGAGTATTCAAACGAAGGCATGTGTGATATTTTAAACTATTTTAGCTCAGTATTCATAAACGAAACACCTCAAAGTAAACTCCAAACTGAAATCTGTGAAAAGTCTAGGGTAAACTTACTACAGTAAATATAACAAAAGAAAAAATTAAAAGGTGTATAGAGAAACTCAAAGTTAATAAAACACCAGGGCCTGATGGTTGGCATCCAAGAATCTTAAAGGAAATGAAAAATGAGATTTTTGTTCCATTAGAAATTATTTTCAAGAAATCCATCATATCCGGAGATGTCCCAAGAGAATGGTAACAAAAAGAAACCAAATAACTACAGGCCTATAAGCTTGGCTTCAATCGTAGGAAAATTATGCAAACTATCATAAAGAGATGCTATCGAACATCATTTAGAAAGTAACTGTTTGATGATAGCCAGTATGGATTCAGATGGAAACGTTCTTGCGTGACTAATTTACTCTAATTCTACAACACAGTCATCTTGAGTTATGACAGAAAAAACAATATAGATTTAATATATGTAGACTTTGCAAAAGCTTTTGATACCATCCCCCACTAAAGACTGCTTACTAATTTAGCTTCACATGGAGTAAGTGGCAGCCTATTAAGTTGGACTAGTAATTGGTTGAATGATTGGAAATAGAGAGTTGTTTTAAATGGAAAAACTTCTAGATAGAAAAATGTTACAAGTGGATTTCCTCAGGGTTCCGTTCTTGGGCCACTTCTTTTCATAGTATATATGATATAGATCATGGACTCTATTGTCTCCAAATTTGCTGATGATATAAAATTGTGCAGGATGACAAATGATCACTTCAATCAATTAGATATTCAAGAAGATTTGGATAAACTACAGCAATGGTCTGAAAAGTGGCTGATGAAATTTAACACAAGTAAATGCAAGGTTATGCACATAGGTAAAAATAACAGTATGATTACAAATTATTTGGAAATTCGTTAACAAAAGTGGATAGTGAAAAGGATCTCGGGGTAATTATCAGCAGTGGTGGGCGTTGCGATAAGTAAAGCAATGATATCACTTTAACCGGAAAAATTTATAACTTATATTTATCGCTTTCAAATTTCCCGCGATAAATCCAGCGATAAAGTAGAAGACGAAAAACCGTTACGGTGGGAGGTTACAGGCTCATTGTTACGCGGCAAACAGATATGGTGTTTTAAGTGTAAAAAAAGAGGGTTTTAAATGGATAAGTAGCAAAAATGGAGTATTTTTGTATTTATCGCAGGATTTATTGCTTATCGCTTTCAGGTATCTTGGAAATTTATCGCTTTATCGTTATAGGACTAATTTATCGCTTTATCGCAAAACTTATCGCTGCCCACCACTGATTATCAGTAACAATCTCAAATCATCTAAGCAGTGCATTTCAGCCTCTGAGAAAGCAAATAAGATTCTAGGACTGATCGCATGATCTTTTGACTTCAAAAGCTCATCTCTCATTAACAAGCTATATAAATTGTTAGTTTGTCCACATTTGGAATATGCTGTTTCTGTATGGTCACCAAATCTCATTAAAGACATTGACAGATTGGAAAAAGTACAATGGCAAACCACAAAACTGATTCCAAATATCAAAAATAAATCATACAAAAATCCACTAAAACATATGAATCTGTTTTCCCTAAAAAGGCATAGACTCAGAGGTGACTTGATACAGGTATTTAACCCCTTCGATACAATGACGCCTACGTAGGCATCATGGGGAGCAAGTGGGTACGCGAGGATGCCGATGTCGGTGTCTTGATTATATTTATTGTAGTTGTACCTGCGTGACCCCCATACTCTGTAAACTGGCTTTATCATATTTTCCATGGTTATCAAAATTCACGGGTTAAAGAGAGAACGAGCAATACAGCAGTGACTTAATTTTTTATAATGCGAGCATTATGATGCAACATCGCACGTCTGGCTGCTAATGCTGCCCACGAGATTTTGGCCCGGAGTGAAGGGGTTAAGATTTTAAAGGGGATTGAGAACATCAAAAGTGACAAAATTCTTACACTGAATGAGAATCTGACAAGAAACCATGGTCTTAAACTGTCTGGAAATAGATTTAATTTGGAAGTGGATAGAAACAACTTCGCCAACTATGTAGTTAATGAATGAAATAAACTTCCTGCAGAGGCAGTGCAATGTAGTTCATTTTGAATCTTTAAGATTAATTTAGATAAACATTTAAGCAAGATGCTGTAGTGACTGCCATCTATTTTATATTATTTGTTTGTTAGTATTTGTCTGTTTATTATTTGCATCATTTCCATTTATTATTATTCATTTCTCAGCTTACTATTATTTACTATTTACCTGTTTATCATTTTATTTACATTATGATTTTTATTTTATTTCATATATATATTTTTTTATCATTTTTTTCACACCCAACCTAGCTATGGACCAAAAGGTCTCCTGTCGGCATGCTCCACCTTTGTTATCCTTTGTTATCTAGGTCAGATACGAAAAAAAAATCATAAATAAATAAAAACTAAAAACTATAATGATGTAAATAATACATACATATACCAAGGCCTTTTCCCCCTTACAAGGGAGGTAGCCAAAAAAGGAAAAGGCATAAAATCATTCCCACCCATTCCATCCCTGAATACACTCCAAAACCCTTCCACCCTCCCTCTCATCTTAGCATCTCCTGGATGACGGGTTATCCCTGCACCTTGTCCAATGCCCTGGGTCAGCAGTGTCGCAAGACACAGCACATTCACAGCAAGGCCTCTTCATTAAATCGGCGACCACCCCTCTCCATCCCCCCATGCATAAAGGCGAAGACAGGGAGAAATCCCTTCGGGCTGCGTCAAAATTTGCTCACACATACTACCTCACCCCCCATCCCCCCACCCATTCCACCTCATGCATCACATCATCATCCATATACAACCATTCTCCATTCACCCGTCTTCTGTCCTCTCCCGTCCTTCCTCAACAGAAATTCCCCTCTTCCCCAAAGCCCCCTTCAACCCATCCATCCACCTCATCCTAGGACGTCCCCTCATGTTCACTCCCTCCACATCTGCCTTCCATACCTCTTTTACTAGTCTTTCTTCACTCATTCTTTCATTTTGTCCAAATCATCCTAATACTCTTTCATCAACCCTATCTCCCAACTCCCTTTCCACCACTGTTCTCCTCCTCACCTCCTCATTTCTCACTCTATCCAGCCTAGTAACCCCAATCATACTTCTCAGACACCTCATCTCAAACACATTCAAACTCCTTCTCTCTTCCTCTCTTATGTTCCATGTTTCTGTCCCATACAGTGCTGTTGGCACAATCACTCCTTCATACAGTCTCCTCTTAGCATCCATTCCCAAATGTCTATTCCTCATTACACTTTTTAATCCACCAAGGCATTTACTCGCTTCTCTCAATCTACATTCTACCTCCACCTTCACTCCACCTTTTCCTGCCATATTTGCACCCAAGTATCTAAAACTATCCACTTCCTCCAGTCGCTCTCCCACCTCTTCACTCCGGGCCAAAATCTCGCGGGCAGCATTATCTGCCAGACGTACGATGTGTCGTAATAATACTCACATCATAAAATATAGTCACCGCTTATATTGATCGTTCTCTCTTTCACCCGTGAATTTTGATAACCATAGAAAATATGATGAAGACAGTTTAGAGAGTATGTCATTATGCAGGGGCAACTACAATAAATATAATCAAAATGCCGATATGGCAGCCTCGCATATCCACTTGCTCCTCATGCCGCCTACGTATGCGGCACCGTATGGAAGGAGTTAATCCTCACTTCCAGACTACTGCCACTTTCACCCCTTGTACATCTCATCACCTTACTTTTACCCACATTTCTTCCTCAATCCCTCCTTCGATCCTGCCACAAATGCAGTGTCGTCCGCAAACAACAGTTGGCTCACCTCCCACTTTCTCCATTTTCTTTAACCATCTCCAATTCCTGTCCCACCATCCTTGCATTTACCTCTTGCACTACCCCATCCATGTATAAGTTGAACAGCCAAGGCGACATAACGCATCCTTGACGAAGTCCCACCTTCACCTCGAACCACTCACTCTCTCCATTTCCAATCTACTATTCTCATAAAAACTCTTGACAGCTCCTAGAAGCTTTCCTCCTATCCCGTATATCCGCAAAACCTCCCACAGTGCCTTTCTGTCTACCCTATTGTAAGCTTTTTCCAGGTCCATAAAGGCCCAAAAAACATCCTTCCCCTTTCCTATAGCTTTCTAACCAATCTAAATCCACACTGTTCCTCACCAATTACTCCCTCTGTTCCTCTCCTAATCCTCTCAATTAAGATCCTCCCATAAGCCTTCCCAACTACACTTAACAAGCTAATCCCTCTCAAACTACTACATTCACACTTGTCCCCTTTTCCCTTGTAAAGTGGAACTATACAGGCACTCCTCCAGTCCTTCGGCACTCTACCCTCTCTCCAGCAAACATTAAATAACCTCACCAGCCAGTCCACCATCACTGTACCTCCTTTTTTTTTTGACATTCTGCATGGCATCCATCCAGACCAGGTGCCTTACCTGCTTTCATCCTTCCTTATTTCTCCTCCATTTTCCTCACTCACCACGGTCATTTTCTTAGCATTTCCCACTGCAGCTATCTTTCCCTCCCTATCCTCCTTCACATTTAGCAACTCCCTAAAATATTCTGCCCATCTTCCCCTTACTGCCTTCTCTTCCATTATCATCTCTCCATCTGCACCTTTTACCTTTTCTTCTCTACTTGATTCACCTCCTCTTCCTCTCTTAATTTCTTTCCAAAACATCTTTTTATTACTTTCAAAATTTTCTGCCATACTCTTACCCCATTTCACATCTGTTCTCCTCTTTGCCTCCTTTACCTTTTGCTTTACTTCCCTTTTCTTTTCTTTGTACCTCTCATATGACTCCCTCGTCCTATTTTGTAACCAATCTGTGAAAGCTCGCTTCTTCTCTTCTACAACCTTCTTTGTTTCTTCATCCCACCATTCACTACCCTTTCTTCTATTTCCTCCTGTCCTTCTTGTTCCACACACCATCTTTGCACACCTTGTGACTCCCTCCTTGAACCATCCCCATTCCTCCTCCACACCTAGCTCCTCTATCCTTCACTCCCTCCCACTCCTCCTTCAGCTTCTTGTACTCCTTCTTTTCCTTTTCATTTAGAGAGTTCACTCTAAGCACCTCCCTACCTTGTGTCCCTTTCCTCTTCCTCCATCTATCCTCCACTCTCAACTTACCTTCCACCAAAAAATTATCTGATATTCCCCTTAGCACATGTACATCCTTAACTCTTCCTATCATAATCCTATTTACCACTACATAGTCCATTAACGCTCTATCTACCACCCTCCCCCATGTGTACTTATGCTTGACTTTCTTCTGAAACATTGTATTTCCTATCATCAACTCTCTTTCTAGATACATTTCCACCATCAACTCTCCACTACGATTCTTTCCTGGAACTCCACATTTCCCAACCACTCCACCAATTAGATCATTTCCTACCTTAGCATTAAGGTCTCCCAGTACTATTACATTGATATTTCTCCCTAAATCCTCTATGCTCCCATTTAAATCTATCCAAAAAGCCTCCCTTTCTTCTATGCTCTTCTCACTGCCATGCCCATATGCACTTACAAAAACCCATATCTCCTTTCCCAGTTTCACCTTCATCCACATTATCCTTGAGGAAACCTCCTTCCACTCCACTACACGTTTACCTATCTCTTCACTTACTAGTATAGCCACCCCTTCCCTCCCTCGCCCTCTCTTCACTCCTGATAACCTCCCACTTACACTCCCAAACTCACACTTGCCCTTCCCTTTCAGCTTAGTTTCACTCAAAGCCAACACATCCATCTTTCTTCTCACAAACATACTACCTATCTCTTACCTTTTACTCTCATCTGTACCACATCCACACACATTAAAAGACCCAAACCTTAGGGTGCTGGTCCGAAAACTACCAGACCCTCTTATGCCTTTGCTTTTTCTTTTAGGAATGCCCCCTGTGGGGCTACAAGGAGAAGGATGCCTAGTTCCAATCCCCGTCCCTTTCTTCTCGCCTCTTACGATCCAAGTGGATTTACTCAGTGGCAGTATTCTTTTTTCCTACCACAGGGAAGGTAGGCGAAATTGGAAATGAATATTTAGAGAAATTGTACAGGACAGTTACAAGGCGTTGGGGGACAGCATAACGGAGGGACAGTTGTAGTATAAAAGTGTCATTTCTCTATGAACAGAGTTTTCCTCTATCACAGCCAAAATGATGTGTGGCTCTGATCCGTAGGGACGCCCCATATAGACCCTAAAGTATCAACTGCATGCCATTTTGCCACAATAACATGCAGCCAATAAATGCATAGGTATAGTTAAATAATAAACCAACAGGTAAATAATTAATAATAATAAATTGACATATAACTAATAATAAATGAGAATCAAGCAAATAATAATAAAAAGACAAATGATAACAAAACAAAATAAATAATGCAAAATAAATGATAATCATTACAGCATCTTCCTTAGGTGTTTATCTAAATGATTATTAAAGCTTCGAAATGAACTACATTGCACTGCCTCTGCAGGAAGCTTATTCCATTCATTAACTACATGGTTGGTGAAGTTATTTCTACCCACTTCCAGATTAAATCTATTTCCGGACAGCTTGAGACCATGGTTTCTTGTCTGATTCTCATTCAGTGTAAGAATTTTGTCACTTTTGATGTTGTCAATTCCCTTTAGAATCTTAAATACCTGTATCAAGTCATCTCAGTCTACAATTTTTTAGGAAAAACAGATTCATATGTTTAGTCGATTTTTGTATGATTTATTTTTTTATATTTGGAATCAGTTTTGTGGCTTGCCATTGTACTTTTTCCAATCTGTCAATGTCTTTAATGAGATTTGGTGACCATACAGAAACAGCATATTCCAAATGTGGACGAACTAACAATTTATAGAGCTTGTTAATGAGTGATGGACTTTTGAAGTCAAAAGATCACGCAATCAGTCCTAGAATATTATTTGCTTTCTCTGAGGCTGAAATACACTGCTTGGATGATTTGAGATAATTTCTGATAATTACCCCGAGATCCTTTTCATTATCCACTTTTGTTAACAAATTTCCAAGTAACTTGTAATAGTACTTACTGCTAATTTACCTGTGCATTACCTTGCATTTACATACATACATATACCTAGGCATTTTCCCCCTTACAAGGGAGGTAGTCAAAAAGGAAAAGGCATAAAATCATTCCCACCCATTCCATCCCTGAATACACTCCACACCCCTCCACCCTCCCTCTCATCTTAGCATCTCCTGAATGACAGGTCATACCTGCACCTTGTCCACTGCCCTGGGTCAGAAGCAGTGTTGCAAGACACAGCACATCCACAGCAAGGCCGCTTCATTAAATCGGCGACCACCCCTCTCCGTCCCCCCATGCATAAAGGTGAAGACAGGGAGAAATCCCTTCAGGCTGCATCAAAATTTGCTCACACATACTACCTCACCCCCCATCCCCCGCCCATTCCACCTCATGCATCACATCATCATCCATATACAACCATTCTCCATTCACCCCTGACTTCTGTCCTCTCCCGTCCTTCCTCAACAGACATTCACCTCTTCCCCAAAGCCCCCTTCACCCCATCCATCCACCTCATCCTAGGACGTCCCTTCATGTTCACTCCCTCCACATCTGCCTTCCATACCTCTTTTACAAGTCTTTCTTCACTCATTCTTTCCATGTGTCCAAAACATCCTAATACTCTTTCATCAACCCTATCTCCCAACTCCCTTTCCACCCCTGTTCTCCTCCTCTCCTCCTCATTTCTCACTCTATCCAGCCTAGTAACCCCCATCATACTTCTCAGACACATTCAAACTCTTTCTCTCTTCCTCTCTTATGTTCCACGTTTCTGCCTCATACAGTGCTGTTGGCACAATCACTCCTTCATATAGTCTCCTCTTAGCATCCATTCCCAAATGTCTATTCCTCATTACACTTTTTAATCCACCAAGGCATTTACTTGCTTCTCTCAATCTACATTCTACCTGCACCTTCACTCCACCTTTTCCTGCCACATTTGCACCCAAGTATCTAAAACTATCCACTTCCTCCAGTCGCTCTCCCTTAATGCTCACTTCCAGACTATTGCCACTTTCACCCCTTGTACATCTCATCACCTTACTTTTACCCACATTTATCTTCAGCTTTCTTCTATCACACACTCCCCCAAACTCTGTCACCAACTTCCTCAATCCCTCCTCCTATTCTGCCACAAGCATTTACTTGTGTTAAACTTCATTACCCACTTTTCAGACCATAGCTGTAGTTTATCTAAATCTTCTTGAATATCTAATTGATTTAAGTGATCATTTGCCATTCCACAGTTTTGTATCATCAGCAAATTTGGAAACAGTAGATTTTAGTCAATGGTCTATATCATTTATATATACTATGAATAGAAGTGGCCCAAGAACGGAACCCTGAGGAAATCCACTGGTAACATTTTTCCATCCAGAAGTTTTTCCATTTAAAACAACTCTGTTTTCGATCATTCAACCAATTACTAGTCCAACTTTATAGGCTACCATTCATTCCATGTGAAGCTAATTTAGTAAGTAGTCTTTTGTGAGGGACAGTATCAAAAGCTTTTCCAAAGTTTAGATATATTAAATCTATATTGTTTCTTTTGTCATAAATATAATTCGAGATAACTGTGTTGTACTCGCTTGTAGAATTCGAGTAAGTTAGTCATGCAAGAACATTTCCGTCTGAATCCATCCTGGCTATCACTTATCAAACAGTTACTTTCTAAATGATGTTCGATAGCATCTCTGATGATAGTTTCCATAATTTTTCCTACGACTGAAGTCAAACTTATAGGCCTGTAGTTATTTGGTTTCTTTTTGTCACCTTTTTTGAATATGGGAGTAATGTTAGCTAGCTTCCATTCTCTTGGGACATCTCCGGATATGATGGATTTCTTGAAAATAATTTCTAATGGAACAACAATTTCATTTTTCATTTTCTTTAAGATTCTTGGATGCCAACCATCAGGCCCTGGTGTTTTATTAACTTTGAGTTTCTTTATACACCTTTTAATTTTTTCTTTTGTTATATTTACTGTAGAAAGTTTACCCTAGAGTTTTCACAGGTTTCAGATCAGAGTTCACTTTCAGGTGTTTTGTTTATGAATACTGAGCTAAAATAATTGTTTAAAATATCCCATATTCCTTCATTTTAATATTCAAGTTGACCATCAGCAGATAATAGTGGACCAATGTGATACCTGGCAACTTTTTTATCTCTAAAGTAACTATAGAATTTTTTTGGGATTCTCTTTGGATCTATCAGCGATATTCATTTCTTATTGTCATTTTTGCTTTTTCTTTTTTAAATCTTTCTGTATTAATACATAACTTTGACAGTCATTAGATGCACCTGAGGACTTATATTTCTTATAATCCTGTCTCTTTTTAGCAATACTTTTTTCAGTTTCTTTGTCAAGCCATTTTGGGTGAGCCTGATTTGGGGGATGTCTGTCCTTAAAAGGAATGAAAGTATGAATCATCTTAGTAAGCAAGCAAATTTTGAAATATTTCCCACATATGATCTACTGGTGTTTTGCTTAATTTTGTCTCCCAATCTGTAAGCTGAAGCTCCTGACATAGTCCTATGAACTGAGATTTACTAAAATCGGCTGTTTTAGAAACACAAGTATCTATTCTAATTTTTTTTAGTAGTTTGCATCAAAGTTGTGATCGCTATTTGCAACAGTTTCACCGACTTCTACATCAGTTATTATGCTTTCGCAGCCAGTGATCAATAGATCAAGTAAGTTTCCATGTCTTGTGGGCTCTTTTACATGCTGAACTAAGTAATTGTCACCGAGAAAATCAATCAAAGGACTAACTACATGGCCATGTTCAAGGGTCATCCAATCAATGTCAGTAAAATTGAAATCACTCGGTTGCAGAAACTAGACAATTCTTGAAAAGACAGTTTGTAGTCTGCTAATGATAATGTCTTTGGCCTATATATTACACCTACATTCATTTTTTGTCCATTTGGGTTAATTTTACCCACAAAGTATCATATGCATCCTGTTTCACTTTCTCTAAAACACAAGCATGGACATTGTTTTTAATGTACAACAGAACACCCCCACCTTTCTCATGGTTTCTATCCTGATGGTGTTTAAATCCCGCAATATTAAATTCAGCTTCAAACTCTATACCATTTAACCATGTCTCGGGTATTCCTATTATATCGAGATTTTTGCTTTTGACATACACCTGTATTTCTTGGAATTTGTTCCTAATACTAGAAGCATAGCACATGGTTTTAAGAAACTCATGATTATTTCTTCTTGACACATTTTGTATTTCAATATCATGCCTTACATTATAATTTTGTTTTTTATTGACACCTTGCTCTATACAGTCAAACCTCGAAAGCCCGGACCCTCGTATGACCGGTCGAAATGAACAAAGGGCGGACTTTTCAAGCAAAGTTCCCTATTTGTCCGGTAGGTGGCAACGATGGCCGTACACGTGTACTCAAACCCGGCCCAGTCAAGCCGCCACCAGGGCTGCCGTTTCGTAGAATTTTGTACCAAAACGTAGTAAAATAGTGGCATGTGCCAACTGCACAAGGACATGAGGAAATTTTTTCTACATATCAGCGGGCTGTTAAAAACATTCAAAAACTCAAACTTTTGTTAAGTCATAGAACTAGTTATCAAATAATAAATGGTACATCAAAATATGACTTATTGGTAATTGTGTTACTTATAAAAATATTATACCCCGAAAGATACGTTTTTACCGTGTAGAAAAAAATTCTACTCTAAAGTTTCAGCTTTCTTTTAGCGATAATAATAATAATAAAAAAAAAAATAGAACCAACATTTTTTCAAAGTTTGACAAGTATATCTTGCTATGAAAGTCTACACACGCCCGAGAAAAATGTATGCCCCGGTATGGCAACACTCCCATTCTATACGGCAGTGTAGAAAACGCGGCAACCCTGGCCGCCACTACTGTCCCGCGTGCATATCTTCCGATATTTACAGTGTACGTAATAAAAAATACAGTACAGTACACTGTATATACAGTACATTTACATGCCTGTATTACAGTTATTATTACAGAATTATTAGTATTATAGCATTATTATTACAGTATTGTTATTATTAGTGTTAAGAGTATTATTCTTATGTGTTTCTATGCCATATCACACATTACCTATACGTATACCGCTGTGAAAATCTATGGGTATTAGGGCGATATTTTTGATGACTGGACATTTGGCATGACCAGACCACCCTTCCCCCAATTAGTCCGGGCTTTCGAGGTTCGACTGTATTGATATTTGGTCCTTCATTGACATTCAATGCCTCATTAACATTTCTTCCATCAAAATTAACATTTCCCCCCATCACTGACATCTGGTCGCTTAAGGTCACCGGATCTCTTTTGTACACTTTGTTCCCCTACGTCACTGCATTAAACACTGGTCTCCCATCATTCACTGACATTCTGTCCGGCATCCCTTCCTAAAATTATATTTTGTCCTCCAGTGACATTATATCCTACCATGATATTTTGTTTTCCACTATCATTACATCCCATCATGATATTTTGTCCTCCACTGTCATTACATCCCATCATGATATTTTGTCCTTCATTGACATTCTGTCCGGCATCCCTTCCTAAAATTACATTTTGTCCTCCACTGACATTATATCCTACCATGATATTTTGTCCTCGACTATCATTACATCCCATCATGAGACTTTGTCCTCCACTAACATTACATCCCATCATGATCTTGTAGTCCTTTTTGGATTATGCTTCTCTTCCATTCCTAATATAATAATACATTTCTTTTTATCTGCTAAGTCTCTTACTATATTCTCCTCTCTCATCACTTAAATAACTGTGTCCTGTGTTCCTTCATCTGTTGTTTCACTATATATCTAAATTCAATTTTGTTATCCTCCTGGGCTTTTTTCCAACCACTTACCTCTTTTGCTATGGACTCTTTATTTCTTTTATTATTCCTCTTTAATTCCTCATTCTCCTTTACTTCTCTTAACTGTCTTTTTAATTCTTCTACTTCTTTAGTTAGGTTTTGATTCTCCAATTTATCAACTCTTTGTGTAATTGTGAGTTGGCTAAACCTAACCTCCTATGATTCGTTCATTTTTGTTAGTTTTTCTTCTAAATTTGCTAATTGGGGGAAGTTGTCATCTCTTCCCTAATTAAATCCAGAAATATTTATCTGCACTTTCCATTGAGCTGCTCTTATCTATATTTCTACTTTTAATTCCTTTACTTAATTGTTCGACATCAACTGTGTTGTCTGCACATCATTTGTTGTTTACACTCCTGGCGTTTGAGGCATGTTCATCCCCTTCCTCATTTCCTTCCATTTTCTTCAATAATGCCTTCCCTTCGCATTTTTTTTTACCTGCCCACTACACCACGAGCTTTCCCATTCCCTAATATAACACAGGTACTCCCTCATCCCTGAAATTCACAAAAGTTGCATTTTATCGGAGTTCCAACCATCGCCATCAATCCAACGATGTGTGTGTGTGTATTTACCTAGTTGCAATATACGGGAGGGGAGCTATGCTCGTGTGGTGACCCATCTTTATATCTCTCCGCATCAAGTTTTATCTTAAAATCTTGTATAGTGTTTGCACATACTGTTTTGTTGTCTAATTTGTTCCATATAGTTATCGCTCTGTGTGGGAAACTGTTCCTTTTCAAGTTTTTTCTATAACTGTCCTTTTTCAGTTTTTTTCCTGTGTCCTCTCATTTTACCGTTGTCCCACACTAACAAGTCGTTCCTGTCTAAAACTTCCATTCCTTTTATTGTTCTGTAGATTGTCAGCAAATCTCCTCTTTCTCTTCTTTGTTCCAAAGTTGGTAGATTCAATTTGGGCAGTCTTTGCTCATATGCTAGTTTGGCAAGAGTCTGTGCTAGTTTGATTGTCGCTCTTTGTATTCTTTCTAGTTTAATATTCTTTTTGGTAAGAATATTAAGTGTATTTACCTAGTTGTATTTTACAGGAAGGGGAGTTATGCTTGTGGTGTCCCGTTTCCATATCTCATTCTATCTAGACTGTTTTTAAATTCATGTATCTTTTTTGCACACACCACATTCTCATCTAACCTGTTCCAAACATCTATTATCATGTGGGGAAAGCTGTTCTTTTTCAGGGCTCTTCTATAATTGTCTTTCTTGATTTTATTTCCATGTCTTCTTGTATCTCTATCTCATTTTATTAGATCCTCTCTATCAATGATTTCTATGCCTTTCATGATTCTATAGTTATCAAGTCTCCTCTCTCTCTTCTTTGCTCCAATGTCTGTAGCTCAAGTTTTGCCAGCCTCTCCTTGTATGATAGTTCTGAGAGCGTTGGTTCCAATTTCATAATTGCTCTTTGTATTCAAGTTTTGTTATACATTTTTTTTTTGTACTAGGTGACCACATCGTTGCTGCATACTCCAATCTTGGTCTTATCAAAGTGACTAGTATTTTCTTCACCATTTCTTCCTCCAGGTATGTAAATGACACTTTGATTGATCTTATTATAAGTTTCTCCTAAAATTTTGTTTATATGTTTCTCAGAGGACATATTATTCATAATAATGACTCCTAGGTCATTCTCTTTTTCCACTTTTTTAATTTCTTCCTCTCCCAATGTATATGATCCCACCATTCTTTTTTTGCTTCTTCCAAATTCAAGTATACTAAACTTCTTAATGTTGAATTCCATATCCCACTTCCTACTCCATTCCCATAATTTATTGAGATCACTCTGCAGCAACTTATAATCTTCTACAGTGTTCACTTTTTTCAATAATTTTGCATCATCTGCAAAGAAGCACATATAACTTTTAATTCCTTTATCCATATCATTAATATATATATATATCAAACATTATTGGGGCCAAAACAGTTCCTTCTGTATATATATATATATATATATATATATATATATATATAATATATATATATATATATATATATATATATATATATATATATATTATATATATATATCATACATATGATATATATATATATATATTGCCATATATATATATATTACCATTAACATTTCCATGTGTAATTGAATGTGTATGTATGTATAATGTCCGAAGTTTTATGTGGCTATAACCTCTCCCAGTTTTCTTACTTCTGTATAAATATTGTGTTCTATTTTTTCTTTCTTGTACTCTGAGGATGTCGTAATAGATGAAAACATTCAGTATTCCGACTAATTTCCCTGTGGTTTCTGCAATATCTTATTGTCACACGTTGTGATTATTTTTGCAATATATGTATATATGTATATATATATATATATGTATATATATATATATGTATATATATATATATATATATATATATATATATATATACATATATACACACATATGTATATAAATATATGTATATATATATATACAATACATATATATACATATATATATACAGTCGAACCTCGAAAGCCCGGACTAATTGGGGGGAAGGGTGGTCCGGTCATGCCAAAAGTCCGGTCATCGAAAATATCACCCTAACACCCGTAGATTTTTGTAGTGGTATACATATAGGTAATGTATGATATGGCATAGAAACATATAAGAATAATACTCTAACACTGTAATAATAACAATACTGTAATAATAATGCTATAATACTAATAATTCTGTAATAACTGTAATACAGGCATGTAAATGTACTGTAAATACAGTGTACTGTATTGTATTTTTTATTAAGTACACTGTAAATATCGGAAGGTGTGCACGCGGGACAGTGGTGGCGTCCAGGGTTGCCGTGTTTTCTACACTGCCGTATAGAATGGGAGTGTTGCCATACCGGGGCATACATTTTTCTCAGGCGTGTGCAGACTTCCATAGCAAGATATACCGTATTTTACGGTTTGCAAGACACTGCATCTTGGAAGACGCACCCTAATATTTGAAAGAAATTTCTAAGAAAAAGTCATTTTTATACAAGAACACATTCACCATATACCCGACCACTGAACAAAAAAACATAAGAAGCAAGGAGTCTGCTAGACTCTATTGTCTCAACTGTCATCATACATTTGTTGAAGCACTCAACATCGATTCACAAATATATAAATAAAAATAGCATAGGTAAATTTTTTAAAGGTTTTAGTGGTGGGCGACGGCACATATTGTTTACATTACGTAATCCCTTATCCGATTTTGTTTGTATGACGATGACAAACTAGTTGGTGGTTAGTAAATATACCACACATTTTTCATTGTCCAAGGGTGGTTTTATTTTCATAAAAATAAATTAAAATTTTTAAAAATATGCATATAAAAATATAAAAATTAAAAAATATATACAGGTACTCCTCGTTTAACGACCTACTCAGTTAACAACAACTCGGAGTAACGACGGGCTTTATGACATTCGTTTAACGTAAATCTCCCGAAGTTACGACGTGTACGATAATTAAGTTGGCTGAGGCAAATTTGTATGTTATAAATGAACTTGTACAGTGGATATTAGCTGTGAAGTAAAGTGTTCTGAAGCTTAGGTCTACATTACCATCCTGCAAGCTGAAAAAACTACCTCGGGCACAGTATATACCGGTAGTGGCAAATTTTTAGTTTCGACCAAGGGCGCAATATAGCAATAGAAAATTAATTATTAATTTTGTAAATTATAATGTATCAACGTAATATGCAATTTTGTGAGTGGAAACAAAAGGAACTAAAACAAATTTCGTAAGTAACGAAGTCATGTCGGAGGAATGGTACACCATGTTTGTTATGATAGATGCCGATGTCGAAGAAATGAAAGGATGATAAATTTGTCTAACCTAAACTAAACTAACCTAACCTGTGTTTGATAAATCATTACCTGCAAATTAAATGTCATCCGGCACATCCCCGTTGTCGTCGTCGTGAGAGACGTTGGCAGACGACTTCGTTCATTAGCATATTTTCTTGTAGCCTGGTATTTTTTACTTTCATTTCCGCCCACAAAATTGCATATTATGTTGATACATTTTAATTTACAATATTAATAATTAAATTTCTATTGCTATATTGCGCCCATGGTCGAAACTAAAAAAAATACCCCGGTATTCAATATGGAATGTCAGCATACGCGGATTTGGTCATATACGGTAATTTTAGGAACCTAACCACCATAAATAACAGTAAATAAAGCTTTAATGTACTGTATAAAAGAGGGAAAATACACGAAAATAAAGATACATGTATTGCTGGACATTGTATATACAGTACATGTACGTATATGTATACACTTTCACTTAACAACCAATTCGGTTAACAACGGCGCGCTGGTCCCAATTGTCGTCGTTAAACGAGGAGTACCTGTATATATATATATATATTCATCCTCAAATCCCGAGAACTCGTCATTACTGGAAGGATTATGGTATTGGAAATACTTGTAACACCTAAGTACTGAGTTCACATTATGCAAAAGGCCAAATTAAATAGTACTTAAGCTAACATCACAGTGTAATGACTCAACATACAAATCCAGAACGCTATCGGTCAAGTGTCCAAGCTCACCAGAGCCTGGGTGTTGCCTTACAATATAACATTCGTCTTGGAAGACGCACTAGTATTTTTCAGGGTATTTTTTTTTAGGAAAAAAGTGCGTCTTGTAAGCCGTAAAATACGGTACTTGTCAAACTTTAACAAAATGTTGGTTCTAGTTTTTTATTCTTGAATGTATATAATGCCCCCATGCCCTAACATATTCAGTAAGATATGAAAATTATTTTTTTATATTATTATCGCTAAAAGCTGAAACTTTAGCGTAGAATTTTTTTCTACACGGTAAAAACGTATCTTTTGGGGTATAATATTTTATAAGTAACACAATTACCAATAAAAGTCACACAGTATTTTGATGTACCATTTATTATTTGATAACTAGTTCTATGATTTTTAACCCCTTCCATACGGTGCCGCATACGTAGGCGGCATGAGGAGCAAGTGGATACGCGAGGCTGCCATATTGGCATCTTGATTATATTTATTGTAGTTGCCCCTGCGTAATGACATACTCTTAAACTGTCTTCATCACATTTTCTACGGTTATCAAAATTCACGGGTGAAAGAGAGAACGATCGATATAAGTGGTGACTATACTTTATGATGCGAGTATTATTACGACACATCATACGTCTGGCAGCTAATGCTGCCCGCGAGATTTTGGCCCGTACTGAAGAGGTTAAACAAACGTTTGAGTTTTTGAATGTTTTTAACAGCCCGCTGATATGTAGACAATTTTTCCTTATGTCCTTGTGCAGTTGCCACATGCCGCTATTTTACTACGTTTTGGTACAAAATTCTACGAAATGGCAGCCCTGGTGGTGGCTTGACTGGGCCGGGTTTGAGTATACATGTACGGCCGTCGCTGCCACCTACCGGACAAATAGGGAACTTTGCTTGAAAAGTCCGCCCTTTGTTCATTTCGACCGGTCATACGAGGGTCCGGGCATTCGGGGTCCGGGCTTTCGAGGTTCGACTGTATACAGTATATATGTATATATATATATATATATAAATATATATATATATATATATATATATATATATATATATATATATATATATATACATATATATAAATACATATATATATATACATATATATATATATATATATAGATATATATATATATATACACACATATACATCAATAGGCTTCTTCCCCCTTATAAGGGAGGTAGCCAGTCAAGGCACACACACCTGTCACTCATTCAAGGTCATCCTTGTCCCCTGCCCAGTACCTGGGTAAAAAATAATGTACCAAGACACAGCACATCCATTCACAACCATTCTCCACTCACACCTATCTCTTGCCTTCTCACTTCAAGAGATAGTCCCCTTTAACTCAAAACCTCCTTCACTCCATCCATCCACCTCATCCTTGATCTATCCCTCAGGTCCCCTCCATCCACCTCTACCTTCTACATTCTTTTAGTTCAATTTCTTCACCCATTTTTTCCATGTGCCTAAACCATCCTGGTACCCTATCTGCCAGCTCCCCTTTCCACCCCACTCTACTCACCTCCTTATATCTCTGTCCATCCTCATAACACTCACCATACCTCTCAATCACTTTATCTCAAACTTATCTAAATTTGTCCTTTCTGCTTTCATTGCATTCCAAGTCTATGTCCCATACAGTGCCATAGGAACAATCACCCCTTCATACAATCTTCTCTTCACATCCATCCCCATAAATTTATCATGACAATTTTCACTCCTCCAAAACATTTACTTGCTTCTCCTGCTCTAGTCTACTTCCACTCCAACTTCATCATTCCCTACTACATGCAACCATATATATATATATATATATATATATATATATATATATATATATATATACACTGTATATATACATATGCACATTCCTCCTTTCCTGTATATTACAACTAGGTAAAAACATGCAGTTGTAATTGCACATTGAATGAGATATGAAACTACACATAACGATCTTCATCAGACAGGGTCCTCATCTCCACAATCATATGAGGCTGTATAGGTATATATGATAATTTTTGAGGTTCTAATTTTGGTGTGATAACCTCTGGCAATAGTCCTGCCCTTGAGAAAGGATACAACACATCAGTGTGCAGAAGGAGGTTCAAGTTTTTAGTGATACAGGGTTGCCAGAAGAGGTGCCAAGTACTTGACACTGCCATCAAACCTGTTGGCACTGTGCCAGAAAGCTATTCTGTTTCTGAAGTGAAAGGTGATTGCTACTAGAAGTCGACTGATGGTGCTGATGATGTGACCAATGATTAACTTTATTTTTTTGTCACCAATTTTGCTGTCATAAAGTCATGTAGTAAATTTACTTTTTTAATGTCTCTCAACAGCATAGTTATGCTGCAGTTACACTAAAGTACTCATCTTACACTAGTAGTAGATACACTGAATATTAAATTCTCAGGTTTCTGTTTCAAGGTTTTCATTTCTAGAAAAATCTAATTTTGTTTTATTTAACTGATGCTTAATTGTAATTTAAATTCCATTTAAATATGCTTCTTTAACACCCACTTGAGAATAGTCTGCATGTTCCATTTCAATATTATAACAATATATCCTTTACCCATTACACAAATATATAATAAGTGTTTTTCTTTTGAGACCAACTTTTTGATGCAGTGATCCAATATCATCAGGTCATTCAGGTTCCGAGTGCATACCTAGGGCATATACTAGCACGTGGCAAGTGGGATAGCATCAATGACATCAGATGTTCAGACTCCCTACTCATCTGATGATGAAGAAAATACAGCTACAACTGTTGAAGACATATTGCAACCAATGTTACACATGGAAGATTTCATAAAGTTCAATAAAGAAATGATATCTCGAATCCATGGACTTCTTGAAACTACAAAAATGTGTATGGCTAAGGTTACCCTGTTGACCTACAGGATGGCTGTGCCTATGTGAAACCAAATGCAATTTTGTGTGTATTTACCTAATTGCAGTATACAGGAGAGGAGCAACATTCATTGGGTCCCTTCATCTATGTGTATGTATTTACCTAGTTGCATTATACAGGAAGGGGTGCTATGCTCGTAGTGACCCATCTTCGTATCTTTCAGCATCTGGTTTGTTCTTAAATTCTTGTATGGTTGTTGCACATCCTATTGTTTCATCCAATTTATTCCAGACATCCACCTCTCTGTATGGATTTTTTTTTTTTCAGATCTCTTCTATACCTATCCTTTTTGAACTTCTTTTCATGTCCTCTCGTTTTTCTTTCACCCAACTTTAATAAATCTTCTTTGTCAAAGACTTCCACGCCTTTCATGATTCTGTAAATGGCCAGCAGATCTCCTCTTTCTGTTCTTTGTTCCAGGGTTGGTAGTTCCAGTTTGGACAATCTTTGTTCATATGTCAATTTTGAAAGTATTGGTGCCATCTTTGTCATTGCTCTTTGTGTATTTACCTAGTATCTTATGGGAAGGGGACCTACGCTCATGGCATCCCGCCTTTGTATCTTGCAGTGTCTAGTTTGCTCTTAAATTCATGTATGGTTTTTGCACACTATTGTTTTGTCCAGTTTGTTCCAAGTGTCCACCACTCTGTGTGGAAAACTGTTCTTCTTCAGATCTCTTCTATAACTATCTTTTTTGAGTTTCTTTCCATGTCCTCTTGTCCCAATTTAACAAGTCCTCTCAATCAAGTATTTCTGTGCCCTTCATGATTCTATAGATGGTCAGTAGGTTGCCTCTCTCTCTTCTTTGCTCCAAAATCGGTAACTCCAGTTTAGCCAGTCTCTCCTCAAATGACAAGTTTGAAAGTGCTGGAGCCATTTTTGTAGTTGCTCTCTGGATTCTTTATATTTTCTTTATATTCTTTTTGGTACTGGGTGACCACAATGTCACCGTATACTCTAGTCTAGATATCAGTATGGCTAATATTTTTTTAATCATTTCTTCGTCCAAATAGGTAAATGCCACTTTTATTGATCTTAGCAAGTTATAGGATTCTCCGACAATTTTGTATGTTTATCAGAGGGCAAGTTGTGTGTATGTATTTACCTAGTTGTATTATACAGGAAGGGGAGCTATGCTCATGGTGACCCGTTTTTGTATCTTGCAAGATCAAGTTTGTTCTTGAATTCTTGTTTTGTTTGCACACACTATTTTTTCATCCAAATTGTTCCATATATCTATCACTCTATGTGGGAAGCTGTTCTTTTTCAGGTCTCTTCTATAGTTATCCTTTTTGAGTTTCATTGCATGTCCTCTGGTTATTCCTCTGTCCTTTAATAAGTCCTCTCTATCAAGACGTTCTTTTCCTTTCATACTTCTGTAGATGGTTAGTAGGTCCCCTCATTCTCTTCTTTGTTCCAGGGTCAGCAATTTCAGTTTGGCCAGTCATTGTTCATACGTCAGGTTTGAAAATGTATTTTACCTAGTTGTATATTACGGGAAGGGGAGCTATGCTCGTGGTGCCCCGTCTTCATATCTCATTTTATCTAGACTGTTTTTAAATTTGTGTATCGTTTTTGCACACACCACATTTTCATCTAACTTGTTCTTTTTCAGGTCTCTTCTATAATTGTTTTTCTTGATTTTCTTTCTGTGTCCTCTTGTATCTCTACTATCCCATTTTATTAGATCCTCTCTATCAATAATTTCTATGCCTTTCATGATTCTATAGTTATCAAGTCTCCTCTCTCTCTTTTTTGCTCTAATGTCTGTAGCTCAAGTTTTGCCAGCCTCTCCTCACATGATAGTTCTGAGAGTGTTGGTGCCAATTTCGTAATTGCTCTTTGTATTCTTTCAAGTTTTGTTATACATTTTTTTGTACTTGGTGACCACATTGTTGCTGCATACTCCAATCTTGGTCTTATCAAAGTGACTAGTATTTTCTTCACCATTTCTTTTTCCAGGTATGTAAATGCAACTTTGATTGTTATTAAATTATGTTTCTCCAAAAATGTTTTTTATTTGTTTCTCAGGGGACATATTATTCATAATAATGGCACCCAGGTCCTTCTCATTTTCTACTTTTTTAAATTTCTTCCTCTCCCAATGTATATGATCCCACTATTCTTTTTTTGCTTCTTCCATATTCCATTATACTACACTTCTTAATATTGAATTCCATCTCCCACTTCCTACTCCATTCCCATACTTTATTGAGATCACTCTGCAGTGACTCACAATCTTCTATAGTGTTCACTTTTTTCAACAATTTGCATCATCCGCAAAGAAACTCATATAACTTTCAATTCCTTTATCCATATTATTAATATATATAGCAAACATTATTGGGGCCAGAACTGTTCCTTGTGGAACTCTACTAATCACTTCATCCCAATTAGATGTGTTTGTCTCTTATCACCACTTTCATTTTTCTTTCATGCAAGAAGTCTTCCATCCACTTCAGTAGTTTGCCCTGTATTCCTCCTGCAGTTTCTAATTTCTTTAGCAATTAATTATATGGCACCTTATCAAAAGCCTTTTCAGGTCTAGAAATGCACAATCAGCTCATCCATCTCTTTCTTGTATTACATCTGTTAGCCTTGCATAGAAACACATCAAGGTTGTGACATATGATCATCCTTGTCTAAATCCAAATTGTCTTGGATTTAGTATGTTGTATTTTTCCAAATGCCTTACCCATCTAATTTTGATCATTCTTTCACAAATCTTAGCTACCGTACTTGTAAGAGAGACCAGTCTATAGTTAGAAGGATCTTCCTTGTTTCCCCCTTTATATATTGGTACTATATTTGCTCTTTACCAATCTTCTAGAACTTTTCCTTCTTTCAATGAACTGCTTATTAGACTATGTATTTTGACTCTTAGTTCGTTCCTGCATTCTCTCAAAATCCATTTTCCCATTTCATCTGGTCCATGCAATTTTCTGACATCGAGATTACTCAAGAGATTCATTATTTCTTTCCTTGTTACTTCTTTTTCATAGGGGGGATTTCTCCTCCCCCTCGACATCTCTAAGTTGTATGTTCTCCCTCATAAACACTGATTTAAAATGCTTGTTCATAATTTCTGCCATTTCTATTTCCTCTGTGCATTCAACTCGTCATAGTTTCACTAATTCTTAGTTTGTTTTTCAGTTTGTTGTTTACAAATCTATAAAAGTTTTGGTTGATCTTCACATTTTTCTATGCCATTCTTTTCATATTTCCTCTTTTCTTCTCTGTGCATTTGTACATATTGATTTCTATAACTATATATTTTCCATTTTTCAGGCCTTTTGCTTTTGTCTTTCTTCCATTTTATCCAGGCTTTATCCCTTTTGTCTTTTAACTCCCTACATCTTTTGTTGTACCAACACTTTACATATCCTTTTTCTTGTTTTCGTCTTGGAACATACTTTTCCACTCCCTTTATAATTTTTTGTCAATTTTTTCCATATCTCTTCTACTGTTGTTTCCTCCTTGTGTATCCTTTCCCAGTCTGCTTTCTTTTTTTAAATTCTCTTATTTGATCAAAATTTGTTTTTCCATACATCAATCTTCCCTTTCTATATTGTTCATTTTTTCCATTTATTTTTCCTCATTTAGTTCCAATTTCAACCAATATGTGGTCACTTTTACTTATTGGTGTCTTATATTCAATCTTGTCCACTATTTCAGGTTCTGATGTGATTATTAGGTCGTCTCGATGGTTCTTCCTCATTTCTATACCTAGTAATTTCTTATATCCATTGCGTCATTGCATGTTCTATAATCATATAAAGTAGTACACTTCCCATAGGTCATCTCCACCCTTCACTGCCATCTCTTCCCAGCAGATTTCTTTACAATTAAAGTCACCCATTATAACTATTCTTCCTCCATCTTCCATTATCTTACTTAGTGTTATCCTTGTGTCTTCTAACATATTCTTGTTCTCTCTCTTCCCATGAAGCCGTTTTAGGAGGCACATAATTTACCACAAACTTCCTGCTCTACTTGTCCCTGTCCTCTATTTCCATCATAATCATCTCCACTCTATTGTTTCCATATGTAACATTCCTCACATTTATATCCTTAGGAATATAACTACCACCTTGTTTTACTTCTCTGTTTCTAAACCAATAATTATATGCGCCATGTCCTACACTGTTGGGTTGTAATGGACCTCTCAATTTTGTCTCTACAATTCCCATTATGTCTAGTTCTTTTTCCTTCAGGTAATCATTCAGTTCATTGAAGCCTGTTATTAAGCCATCTATATCTGTGAAAGAGACTTTTAATTTTCTGTTACCTCCATCCTCTTTTGTTTCCCTTCTGTTTTTCTCTACTATGAACCATTTCCTCACCTTCATATCCACTACTCTCCAGTAGAATTTCTCTGTCTCTGTTCTGTTCTTGTTTTTTTCCTTAGCTTCTATTCTTTGTTTTTTCTTCCTCTCTTTCCTCTTTATTCCTCTCTTTTTATCCATACCTGTTTATACTGATCATTTTTCGCTAGTTTCCGTTTTTTATATTCTCTGCTGTCATTTGTGGCCTGAACTTAACTTTAATTGGTCTGGTCTTGTCTATATTGTATTTGCATGGTCTATATATGTCTTCAATTTCTTTCCGTATTTCTTGTTCATCTTCTTGAACTACTTTTAATACCTTGTTTACTTTTTCCTTCTCCTACTTTACTCTTGTAGTCCTATTTGGATTATGCTTCTCTTCCATTCCTAATATAATTATACATTTCTTTTTATCAGCTAAATCTCTTACTATATTCTCCTCTCTCATCACTTTAATAACTGTGTCCTTAGTTTGTTCTTTCATCTGTTTTTTTCATTATATCTAAATTCAATTTTGTTATTCTCTTGGACTTTTTTTCCAACCACTTACCTCTTTTGCTATGGACTCTTTATTCTCTTTAATTCCTCATTCTCATCCTTTACTTCTCTTAACTGTCTTTTTAATTCTTCTATTTCTTTAGTTAGGTTTTGATTCTCCTTCTTTAGTTCTTCCAGATTATCAACTCTTTGTGTAACTGGTGTTAATTGGTTAAACCTAACCACCCATGCTTCATTTTTTTAGTTTCTCCTCTAGACTTACTAGTCGAGGGAAGTTGTCATCTCCTCCCTCATTAAATCCATAGAGGTAATTATCTTCTCTTTTCATGGAGCTGCTATTATCTAATTTCTACTTTTAATATCTCTCCTCACCTGTTCGACCTCGTCTGTGTCATCTACACACCTAACATCCATGGCCCGTTCGTCCCCTTCCTCATTTTTTTTCATTTTCCTCAATAAATGTTTTCCCTTCTCCTTTTTCTTCACCTGCCCACTACACCATGATCTTTCCCCTTCCCTACTAATACAACACAGGTACTCCCTCATCGCTGAAATCCACAAAAATTGCATTTTTTTCCCAGAGTTCCAATCTTCGCTGTCAATCTAATGTGTGTGTGTGTGTGTGTGTGTGTGTGTGTGTGTGTGTGTGTGTGTGTGTGTGTGTGTGTGTGTGTGTGTACATATTTACCTAGTTGTACCTTACAGGAAGGGGAGCTCGTGGTGTCCCATATCTGTATCTCACAGTGTCTAAATTATTATTAAATTCATGTATGGTTTTTACACACAATCATTTCATCCAGTTTGTTCCATACATCCACCACTCTGTGGGGGAAAGCTGTTCTTTTTCAAGTCTCTTCTATAACTGTCCTTTATGAGCTTCCTTCCATGTTCCCTTGTATTTCTCATATCCCAATTTAGAAAGTCTTCACTATCAAGGACTTCCATACCTCTCATGATTCTATAGATGGTCAACAAGTCTCCTCTTTCTCTTCTTTGTTCCAAGGTCAGTAACTCTAGTTTTGTCAATCTCTCTTCATATGACAGTTCTGAAAGAGTGGGGGCCATCTTCATAGTTGCTCGTTGGATTTTTCCAATTTTCCTTATAGTCTTTTTGGTACTGGGTGACCATAGTGTCACTGCATACTCCAGTCTTGGCCGTATCAGTGTCACTAGTATTATCTTCACCATTTCTTCATTCAAGTAAGTAAATGCCACCTTTATTGATCTCCGACAATTCTGTTTATCTGTTTATAAGGGGACATGTCCTTTGTGACAATTACTCCCAGGTCATTTTCAAACCCCACTTTCTTTAGTTTCTTTTTCACCAATTTTATATTGATTGATTTTGATTGATTTATCAAATTTTTGGCTTGAAGGCCAAGCGCTGGAACCGATAGGCTATTCAGCGTATATCTATCATATACAAATAAATAAATGAATCAAGTAAAACAGTAAAAGCAATAAGCACTCACAAAGACACATCAAAACAAGATACACACACAAGCAATTATATACACAATTTTAAATTTCATAGAACAAATTGATTTCTTTTAAAAACTTTAAAACATTCTCCACATGAGCATCCTCCCCTAAAACTTCTTCAAGAGACAAATTTATTAAAATTTTTGCCCCGTGCTTATTAGAGCATGCAGGGCACTGAATTAAAATGTGTTTAATTGTAAAAACAACTTGGCAAGTGGGGTATTGGCCTTTCTGCTCCACTTGCCATAAAAAATTTATGGATAATGTAGGAATGGCCAATTATTAACCTTGTTAAAACAATACTTGATCTGTTCAAAGAATGAGACTTCCAAGGGCTCACAGAGGGGTGAATCTCTTTTAACTTGTAGATACCATCCAGCCTTGTCCATTGTTCCTGCCACTTCTCCATTGCATAACAATGAATTGCTTGCTTTAAGTCTGTATGTGGGATTTTTGTGTCTGTTATGTGACTGAGCCTAGGAGCAGCTTTGGCTGTAACATCAGCCTGCTCATATCCAGTGACACCCACATGGGACGGCACCCAGCAAAAGTTTACTTTTATTTTCTTCCAGCTGTTAATATGAATCAACCAGTCCTGTATTTCTTGGACTAAATAGTGAAGAGGCAATAATTTACTTAGAGAGAATAGAATGCTCATAGAGTCTGTAAAAATAACAACGTTCTTATTAGATGAAACAGAATTAACAAATTTCAGGGCATTGTAGACTCCCAGTAGTTCAGCAGTAAAAACCGAGCTAAAAGTAGGCAACTTCCTCTTTAAACTGTGCTATCAGACACAACAGCACAACCAATACCATCTTAGGATTTTGATCCATCAGTATAAATAAAAACTGAATCAGCATGTACTGATAAGTGTTCTAAAAATTCACTCCTTAGCTCTACAGCAGTTCTATTTTTCTTGTTTTTTTAAGGACAAATTACAGTGGGAGAGGCTTAGCCTCAGAAATTGTAATAGGAACAAGTCCTACCTCCTCTACCCTAACTTCACATCTCACTCCTAAAGGTTTTGGCAGAGTACCTTTTCTTAAAAGCTCTGTCTACTGGCTGCTTTATATATTTGAATTTTGGATTTTGTTTTGATAACACATGAGATATATAAGGCTTAATTCCTCCCTGCAAATATAAAGGGGAGGAATTCCTGTGTCCACTTACAAGCTAACCACTGGAGATGTTCTATAAGCTCCTGAACAAATCCACAAAGCCAAATTGTGGACTACAAGCTTCTTTAATCAAGTTTTACATGCTGATCCATAAATTTGACATTCATAATCGATTTTGCTAAGGCACAATGCTTGGTAAAGCCTTATTAGAGTTATACGATCTGCTCCCCAGTTGAAGCTAAACACTACCTTTAGTATATTAAGTCGCTGTTTAATATTGCATATGACCTCATTTATGTGATGAGTGAATGTCAACTTTTTGTCCAAAAATAGACCCAAATATTTTACATGATCTTCATATGGTAATATAACACCCTCTAAGAATAATGTTGGTATCTCTTCCTTGCATCTCAGTCTAGAGAACCTAATGGCTTTTGTTTTTTCAGCAGAGAATCTGAAGCCCCTGCAATTAGCCCATGTTGTTACTGAGTTAATAACCTCTTGAATCTTATGACCTGTTTCTATTGTTGATCTGCTGCACACAATAGTGAAGTCATCAGCATAAGCCAATCCATGAACACCAGCAGGAACTTGTTCTAACAAACTATTAATGGCTATGCTGAAGAGTGTAGGACTCAGAACACTTCCTTGGGGAATCCTTTTCTCTTGAAGATATGCAGAAGAGAAAGAAGAGCCCACTCTGACTTTTAGATAACGATCAGACAAGAAATCCTTTAAACAATTGAACATGTTACCACTGATACCCCACTCTGCAAGTTGCATCAGAATGCCTCCCCACCAGGTAGTATTGTAGGCATTTTTAAAGTAAAAAAACACAGCAATGCTCGGATTCTGAATTGCAAAGGCATTCTGAATTGCAAAGGCATTCTGAATCTCACGAGTGACAAAAAGTAAGGGGTCCAGAATGCACTTATTTCTTCTAAATCCAAACCGGTTATATAGAAGATTTTAGACTCCAAAAACCAAACTAAACACATATTAACCATTCTTTCATAGATCTTACAAATGCAGCTAGTGGGAGATTAGAGTCTTTTCCAGCCTTTAAAATTGCTATGATAATTGAAGTCTTCCAAGATTTAGAAGACCCAGAAGACCCAAATTTATTCAGCACATCTAAAAGGAATTTCTTCAAAGATATAGATAAATGAGCAACCATGGAATAAAGAATGTCATCCTCTTCAGGAGAGGTTGGGGAGGATAAAGATAAAGCATGATCCAATTCATCCAAAGTAAAAAGAAGATTATATGCCTCTGAGTTCATATTGGTAGGAGGAACAATTGTAGTCTTGTCTCTAATTCTTCTTAAGTCAGGTGAATAATGAAGTGGACTTGAAATATCAGCATAGTCTCTTCCAAAAGCCTCAGCTACCTCTCTTGTATCTGATAAGTCATTAATCTTGAGAATGGGCAAAGGAGATGAAGTAAACTTCCCTGTAATTTTCGAATCCTATTCCCGCTGGCTGAGTGGGTTAGGGCGTCGTTACTTGCGGCGAAGGTCGAGGTGAGGGCGATTCGAATCCTGCCACCAGTGAAATTGAACTAAGGGCATGGTTCATTAAATTCCACACTACAAAGCCCTCTGTGAGGGGCACCGTCCTAGCCTCCCGATAGGGGGGAGTGTGTGACGTTAAACCATATCATCATCATCATATTCCATACTAAGGTAGGGGGAGAATCATATTTCAACTCGCTAATAAATTTACCGTATATACTCGTCTATAGGTCGATCTCGTGTAAAGGTCGACCCCCCATTTTTAGCCAAAAAAATCTGGATTTTTCCATATACCTCATGTATTGGTCGAGTGGCTTGTTTTTGTTTTGGTGCTGTGATCATTCCACTGTCTTAATGCTTTGAACTGGCATGGCTTGCCTGGTATAGCAATTGATTATGGTTTTTTCACTTAATTAATTATGATGTATTTTGGCTTATGTTTTTTTCAAGTTCACTGATTTTAATATTTAATAAGTTTCACTGAAGTTGCCATTTCAGCAGAGTGAAAAACTTGAACAGATTACAAAGATTTTTGTTCATGAAAGTAGCAGTTGCCGACAAGACTGACGAGTTAAACACCATATGAGGATGGAGCCCTTATTTGTACAACATTTTGCTTATTTTGTTCAATAGTGTTCGTTCCTTGAATGATCGCTGCTTCTAAACACTTCCTGCGGATTTTGTTTGGTTCTCGTATCAGCAGCTCTGCATTCTTTCATGCCTGATGTCGTAACGGTGTTTACGTATTCGTGTATTCAGGTCGCGTGACGTTTCTCCGAAGTAAACTTTATCATATCCTGAACACGGAATACGATAAACACCAGCTTTTGTGCCTGGTGTTTGGTTGTTGTGTATTTTCGTCAACGTGATGGATTTTATTGTCCTGCTTGTCTGGCACACTACTTCCAAATTGGTGGTTCTTAAGATATGTGTCAGGTTGGTGACAACGTCGCTGGTTGGCAACATGAGACGTCTTGTTGTGCAGCAGGACAGCACAACAAGACGTCTCGTGTTGCATTGTTTTGGTAATGGTAACAATAATATATACTGTACCATATAGAAAGCTAAATTTGAGAATATCATAGCATTTTATTATTTTCTAAACAACTATGGGTACTATAATAGTATACATGATATAATAAGCTTGCCTGTGCTAAGAATTTGAACAAACAGGTAAAATCCACAGTATGGGGTTACCGTATCTAGGAGGAATTTCACATGTTTTGGTACGTACCGTGTATTTTATGTCCCTATTGTTTACTGGTAATAACTAGTAGGTAAATATTTTTATTTTTGACCCTAAAGAAAAGGTAAGAGTTCTTCCTAGCCTTTCTTGTCATGTCTGGATTTCAACCTAACAAGATTATTACTTGTGTACAAGTCGACCCCTAGGTTTTGGCCTAAAAAAAATTCCTTAAGATTTCGACCTATAGACGAGTATATACGGTAATGAAGAATTCACTCCTTGCTTTCTTAAAGATTTTCTTCTGCTTTGCTTGAGCTCTTCTGAATGTTATCCTATTGGCTAAACAAGGATATCTCAAATATTTCTTATAGCAAGTTCTTGTAATCTTTCTGCTCAAAGCACATTCATCATTCCACCAGGGGACTACTGAGCATCAAGGTTTACCAGCTGTCCTAGGAATGGATGAAAAAGCACCAGAAAGTATGATAATCATATGCATCAGTTACTAAAAAAAATCACTAGTCTTGTAATCAATCTCTGTGGATCTCCTAAATAATTCCCAATCAGCCTCTCCTGTCTTCCATTTAGGTAAGCAAGAGGGGGGAATGTTCCTTAAATATTTAATATGGATAGGTCAGTGGTCACTACCATGTAGATTTTCATCTATTGACCAACTGTAATCTAATCTTAAGGATGATGAACAAATAGTTAGATCTATAGCAGAACTTGAATTGTGAAAGACAACATAGTTTTGGAACCATCATTCATCAAAATGACATTGTTACTATCAATCAATTCTTCAATCATATTACCCCAGGGGTCACACCTTGATTCACCCCATAGAGGATACTTGGCATTAAAATCACCCATTAAGATAAAAAGCTGAGGAAACTGGTCAACCAAAGATTGTAGGTCATTTAACTCAAACTGACAGGGGTGGTTAAATATATCTAGAAGTCAATCTTCCAGTTCAGGCTCCAAATACAAAGAACATAAAGTGATCTATTTAGTGATAACAATTTGTACTGCACAAGCCTGCAACACTGAATGTATGTGGACAATTCTGTTGTTTACAGACTTGTTAACAATGATACCAGTACCTCCATGAGCATGACCCCCAATCACAGGAGATCTATAAAAATTGTAATTTAGTCCAACAATTTTATATTGTCCTGATATCCTGTTTAGACTTTGTCCAAAATCCACTACATTACATTTCTTAATGTTGAAGTCCACTTCCCACTTCTGACTCAATTCCCAACGTTTGTTCAGATCTGTCATCAGCAAAGAAGCTCATGTAACTGTCCACACCCTCGTCCATGACATTCACATAAATAACAAACATTATTGGAGCCAATACTGATCCCTGTGGAACTCCATTAATCATCTCTTCCCAAGTAGATCTTATCTCTGAGTACTACTCTCATTTTTCTTCCATGGAAGAAATCCTCCATCTATTCCAGTAGTGTACCTTGTAACCCTCCAATGGTTTTCAATTTTCTTAATAGTTTTCTATGTGGCACTTTATCAAAAGATTTTTGTAGGTCTAGGAAAGCACAATCAGCCCATCTGTCCCTTTCTTGTATTACATCTAATACAAAGAGAAATTTAGATGTCTGGAAACATGTAATGCCAAATGCATATAACAGTACATACATCTATAAAAATATATTTACAAATGCCCCCTCCAATTCAAAAAATCCAGAAATTGTGATACATTTTTATCATTTCAGGTTGGTGTCAAACTTGTGTTAATGTCTTGAATTTCCATTACAACACACAAAAAAATATATGAAGTCAGAGCAAATAAGCCGCATAAATGTAATTTTCAGATGAAAATTATGGGGATGTTAATTCCATATGCTTTCTAATCAATCTTTGACATAACCATAGCAGCCTTGTTGCTCTGTGGTTTTTTACACAGTAACACCTAATAATAAAGATCATATGTGGCAATACTGCAAAACAATAATATACCACACAAACATTAATACTTCAATAGGAAGACCAATGTCATTTGCAGTCCTAATTCTAAATTACATCTTAGTCTTACCATCACTATTCACAAGTTCCTAATACAAATACTCATTGTGCCAAACCTAACATGCAAATCAGCAAACAATCAGTTTCATTCCTACTGTGCACCTTCTAAATCACATTCATGTACATGATTATATATATATATATATATATATATATATATATATATATATATATATATATATATATATATATATATATATATATATATATATACATATATATATAACTTCTTCAATACAGAAAAATTCTGGGTTGTAGGCTTGTTCTTAAAATTCATAAGCACATAAAAATAACTTCCTGAAAAATATTTTTTCATCAAGGAAAACAAGAGGCCTGTAAGCAACCCTAGTATTAAGGTAAAGTATGATCTAAATGTATATAACTAAAAGAAGTCTGAAATTTTAATAAAACTTAAGACTTCACATCTGTAATCCCGCCCCATATAACGATCTCTATTGAAGCACAATACAAGGTTAGGTCTACATCACTAGAATTTTTATTACCTGTTCAATCAATGTAAAAAATACGTTGTATCGTACGCTGAAATATCTTGTTCATGTTTTTTCTTAATAACAGAACATTATGGAAATACAACACAAGAAAGTAATTCCAAGAGTACCGCTAAAATTGCCATCGCCAATAACAAGAGGTTGGCGATAACACAGCCAATGACCTTGGCAAGGGGGGTATATTAGACAAAGAATTATCATCTCTCATGCAAAATGGACAGTTTTAATTCATCCTAGGCAAAAATAAAGGTCATTATCTATTCGTGAATACGGTATATCAAGGATATGTTACTTAACTTACCTTAAAGTGAGAATAAAGTGCAAGAGATTGTTGCAATGGTTCAGCGGGAAGATTATGCTTCCCTGATGTCTGCACCTTATTTGTCCCAACAGGAGTTAACTTAGGATACTGATATTTGTACAATACAAGGTCCGTGGTACATTAAAAGTTTATGTACAGTTTCCATATAATCATTCCAATAATAATCACAAAATCTCGAAAAATCCTCTTCCACTCCTCTTTGCCTCTCGTCTCAATGCCCATTCCACCCTCCTTCGCGATTCCACCGTAGCCATAGGCTACAGGAATCGCCAACGTTTTCAGCAATACGCCAATTTGGCGAAGAAAACGATATTAAAGTGAATCTCAATGAGCGCGATTTACTATTACATTTTATTTAAAGACGCTCACAATTTTAACTTTATGCACAAATTTGATGATAAATTCATTGGTGAAAAGAGTAAATGAGGTAAGGATCTCCTATGTTATAGTATTTAATGTAATCTAAAATCAACATGGCTACTTCTAGCCAGCATCTTGGCGGTAAGTGGACTTCCTAGATCGGATTGTACTTGCGAGGTCCTGAGTATAGATGAACGAAACAAGGCTCTGGTGGTAGATTTCCATTGACTAAGCGTCATTCAATACTTTATTCTGCAAGCGCTCTTTTCATTATTATCCCTTCCGCTGCAGATGGGGATTGTCTTAGCTGAATAAAATCACATAGCGGCAGCAGGAATAAGCGTCTTTTGGTATCAAAATGCAATGAAAGATCAGATGGATTCGAGATGTGTTAAATTCCTTCTCTGCAGAATTTCCCTCAGCTGATTTAAATCGCCTGGCGACAACTACTATAAACACTCAGTCATAACGTGAAGTGAAAGGGATAAAAGATGTGTTTAACCCATTAGTTCTGAAAAGGATTTCCTTCAAATGAATCATATCGCCTGGCGGCATATGTCCCTGCTGTAATCAACAAATACAACACTTATATACTTACTACATGCACTGGAAGTTGTAGACCTGCCTAGATTTTTTTCTTGTACACACCAGACTTATCCAAAGGATATTTGGACTCATATAGGATGTAATCTGACAATTCTCTTCACCGCGATAGATGTATTTACATAGTTGTAATGAAAAGTAAGGGAGTTAAATTCACGGATTCCTCCACCATATCTAGTTTTAAATTTGCTCATAGTTTTGACTTCGACTATATCAACGTCTTCTCTATTCCAGTAATTGGTGCGTATGGAAAACTCTTTTGATATCCTGTATGTTCAATGATTTCGTTACTCTGCCCAGTCTTAGAACAAAATATATTGTCTGTTAGTTTTATCTGTCCCCTTTAATGAGCTGAATGTTAACATTAAGTCCCATCATTTTCTTTTTTCTTTCAATAAAGCTCTCTCTCCGTCCGTTTGGCCTGCATGTCTGGGAACAAATTTAATATCTGATTTTTTCTTTCATCATTTACAATACG
Organism: Oratosquilla oratoria; assembly: GCF_046742065.1. Classification (NCBI taxonomy): domain Eukaryota; kingdom Metazoa; phylum Arthropoda; class Malacostraca; order Stomatopoda; family Squillidae; genus Oratosquilla; species Oratosquilla oratoria. The sequence goes on from NC_134796.1 coordinate 29,477,786, forward strand.
GAGACCATGCCATCGCTGTATATTGTAATCAAGGGTTTATCAAGCAGTCTATATGACTTTTTCATCACTTCGTCCATGTGGAAGAGTCACTTTTATACCTGCCAATAATTTATGTTGTCACCCACGACCTTGGTGATAGGGTTCCTGTTCGTTTTTTTTTGTTTTTTTTACCTCCTACCACTAATTTGCATTTTGTCGTTAAAGCTTATTTATCACTACTAGCTCTAGGTAGGTATATTCATTGTCTAGATCTTCTAAAAATTGCTGTCAACTTCTATTCTTCTCATGGTCTTATCATCTGCAAATATGTTGTGTAACTTGTCATTTACATGTATCAAAAACATTACAGTACTAGAACATACTTTTGTGGGTCTACGATAATAATCAGTCATCCTTCCTGATACCTCAAGTCTTTCAGGAAAGCCCTCCAGTTTTCATAAATTCCATTGTAGGACTTCGATAGACTCTCGAACTGGCGACGTGCGCGAGACTGTGAAGTCTTGTCTCCCTATTCGACCCCAGAATTTTTAGTGCTCCATAGGGAGTGTACTGACCACCAAAACAACTGAAATGACAACGTGTGTGAGACTGAGAAGTGAGAAACCTGTCTCTCCAGAACCTCAAGGTCTTCTGTTTGAAGCCTCTTTTGCTTCAACACTGACCTCAGAACTTGAACAAGAATATTTTATTGTAAGGTACTTCGCCAAATGCTCTATCTAGATCCGAGTATACCTGATCCCTCCTGTAACACATTTTCTTCGATATATCTAACACATCTATATGGAATAAAATTCCTGCAGAGGCAATGCAATGTAGTTCAGTTCAAAGCTTTAAGATTCATTTAGATAAACACCTAAGCAAGATGCTGCAATGACTACCATTTGTTTTATATTATTTGTTTATTTGTTTGTTATTATTTGTTTATTTGTTTGTTATTATTTGTCTGTTTGTTTATTGTTTGCTTGATTTTTATTCATTATTAGTTATCTGTCAATTTCCCTGTCTGGGGTATTGGCTGCATGTTATTGTAGCAAAGTAGCATGCAGTTGATACTTTAGGGTCTATATTGGGGCGCCCCTACGGACAGAGTCGCATATCATTTTGTCTGTGATAGAGGAAGACTCTGTTCATAGAGAAATGATGACACTTTTATTATACTGCGAATGTCCCTCCGTTATGCTGTCCCCAACCTCTTGTTACTGTCCTGTACCATTTCTCTGAATATTCATTTCCTTTTTTCGCCTACCCTGTGGTGGGGGATAGAATACTGCCGCCAATTTTCCCACTTGAGCCGTACGAGGCGACAAAAAACGGGACGGGGGATAGGATTAGGAATCCTGATACCTGTAGCCCTACAGGGGACATTCCTAAGATCTGGGTCTTTTAATATGCGTGGGTGTGGTACAGATGAGAGTAAAAGGGAAGAGATAGGCAGTATGTTTGTGAGAAGAAAGATGGATGTGTTGGCACTGAGTGAAACTAAGCTGAAAGGGAGGGGAAAGTGTGAGTTTGGGAGTGTAGATAGGAGGTTCTCAGGAGTGAAGAGAGGACGAGGGAGAGAAGTGATGGCTATGCTAGTAAGTTAAGAGATAGGTAAACGTGTAGTGGAGTGGAAGGAGGTTTCTTCAAGGTTAATGTGGATGAAGGTGAAGCTGAGAAGGGAGATGTGGGTTTTTGTAAGTGCGTATGGTCCTGGTAGTGAGAAGAGCGTAGAGGAAAGGGAGGCTTTTTGGATGGATTTAAAGGATTGCATAGAGGGATTAGGGAGAAAAGTCAATGTAGTTGTATTGGGAGACCTTAATGCTAGGATAAGAAATGAAGAAATAGACGGAGTGATTGGGAAATATGGAGTTCTAGGAAAAAATCATAGTGGAGAGTTGATGGTGGAGATGTGTCTCGAAAGAGAGTTGATGATAGCAAATACAGTGTTTAGGAAGAATGTCAAGCATAAGTACACATGGGAGAGGGTGGTGGATGGAAGGGTGGTAGATAGAGCGCTAATGGACTATATAGTGGTAACAGGAGTATAGCAGGAAGAGTTAAAGATGTACATGTTCTAAGGGGAGAGAGTGGGGGAATATCAGATCATTTTCTGGTGGAAGGTAAGTTGAGAGTGGAAAATAGGTGGAGAAAGAGGAAAAGGGCAGAAGGTAGGGAGGTACCTAGAGTGAACTGCTTAAATGAGAAAGAGAAGGAGGAGTATAAGAAGAAGCTGAGATAGGAGTGGGAGGGAATGAAGGATAGAGTAGAACTAGGAGTAGAGGAGGAATGGGGATGGTTCAAGGAGGGAGTCATAAGGTGTGCAAAGATGGTGTGTGGAACAAGGAGGATGGGAGGAAATAGAAGGAAGGGTAGTGAGTGGTGGGATGAGAAAGCAAAGAAGGCTGTAGAAGAGAAAAACAGGCTTTCATAGATTGGTTACAAATTAGGACGAGGGAATCGTATGAGAGGTACAAAGTAAAGAAAAGAGAAGTAAAGCATAATATAAAGGAGGCAAAGAGGAGAGCAGATGTGAGGTGGAGTAAGAGTATGACAAAAATATTGAAAGTAATAAAAATGTTTTGAAAATAAATCAAAAGAGGAAGATGAGGCGAATCAAGTAGAGAAGAAAAGGTAAAAGGTGTAGATGAAGAGATGAAAATGGAAGAGAAGGCAGTGAGATGAAGGTGGACAGAGTACTTTAGGGAGTTGCTAAATGTGAAGGAGGATAAGGAGGGAAAGGTAGTTGCAGTGGGAAGCGCTAAGAAAAAAATGACCGTGATGAGTAAGGAAAATGGAGGACACTAAATGAAGAAAATATGTATTTCTATCTGTTTTTAAGACTATTTTTAAGGAGCAACTTGCAATTAAGGAAATCATTGTGATTTATAAAGAAAATTAAGTTTTATGAGAACACCACGAATAATTCTATACAATCCATTAATCTAGAAACTATCAAAGCCAATTTATAAAACGAAAATTAAGTTTTACGAAACCACTGCTTAGAGTATATGGCAGAATAATTTTTTTATGGGATATTTCCCTCAGCTGAATAAAATTATCTGGCGACAGGAAAAGTCCACATAAAAAACTTTATTAGCATTTCGGGTCTGTTGTTCAATAATCGGGGTTATCATCATCACTATCATGATTATTTTTCCTTTTACTGTCACTTCCAGGAATCCATTACACATATTCTCTTTCTCTTTCCATCTTGCAGCATTGTCTTTCATCTATTTTGCACAGTATTCAATTAATTCCAGTTTTTTTTGTCAATGTATCTTTTTATTTTAGGCACTAGTATTACCATCATGTGAGACTCTGGGCCATAGGAGGACCCCTACTCCCGCCAAAAGTCCCTAATACACACACACACGCGCGCGCGCGCGCGAGCCAGAGAACCGGGGTTCGATTCCCCGGCCGGGCGGAGATAAGTTGGGTTTGTCTCCTTTCACGAGTAACCCCTGTTCACCTAGCAGTGAGTAGGTACGGGACGTTAGTCAAGGAGTTGTGACCTTGCTGTCCCGGTGTGTGGTATGTGAGTGGTCTCAGACCTACCCAGAGATCGGCAAATAATGAGCTCTGAGCTCACTGCCGTAGGGTGGTGTCTGGCTGTCTCGACAGAGACTGCAGCAGATCCGAGGTGAACACACACACACACACACACACACACACACACACACACGCACACACACACACACACACACACACACACACACACACACACACACACACACACACACACACACACACCTCTCATGGCGCTGTGGTTAGAGCTCTGGCCTGCCACTACGGAGGTCCGGGTTCGATCCTCGCCCGGGGCTGAAATAATATCAGTATCGCAGCGCTGAGGGGTGTTACTCCAACTCTCGTGGGCGGGGAGTTGGGGGTGTGTGTGTGTGCAAGGTCATAGCATTACCCATAGATCGGACCTACGAGCTCTGAGCTCTCTTCCAGGAGGGAAATAGCTGTCGATCACGAGTCCAACACGTGATCCAAAAGACCAAGTGAATACATGAATACACACACACACACACAAGAACATAAGACATAAGAAATAAAGGAGACTGCAAAAGACCATAAGGCCTACACAAGGCAGCTCCGTATCCATCATCACCTGTCATCCCCATCCATAAAGTTGTCTAATAGTTTTTTAAAACAACTGATAGTTTCAGCGCTTACTACATGGTTACTAAGTTTATTCCATTCATCGACCCCCCTATTAGTAAACCAATTCTTGCCTATTTCATTCTTAAATCTAAATTTGTCCAGTTTATACCCATTACTGCGAGTCCTGCCCTGTTGTTTTATTATGATGACCTTGTTTGCATCACCCTTGTTATAGCCTTTGATCCACTTGAACACTTCTATTAGATCACCCCGCACTCTGCGTCTTTCCAGAGAGTGTAAGTTTAGGTGCCTAAGCCTCTCTTCGTAAGGCAAATTTCCGAGTCCTTGTATCATTTTGGTCATTCATCTCTGTACTGATTCTAGTGAATTTACGTCCATTCTGTAGGACGGAGACCAAAACTGTACCGCATAGTCAAGGATGGGTCTAACTATCGCTAGATAGAGTTTAATAATTACCTCTGCACTTCTATTCGTTACCGTCCTAGCAATGAAGCCTAATGCTCTGTTAGCTTTATTTCTGGCGCTAATACACTGCTTCCTGGTTTTAAGGTCCGGACTCACCAGAACTCCCAAGTCCCTCTCGCACTCAGATTTGTCTAAAAACGTGTTATCTAAGTTGTATCTATTTTCGGGGTTGTGTAGCCCTACGTTTAACACGCTACACTTAGAGATATTGAAGTTCATTTGCCATTTCACCGACCATGTTAACAGCTTATTAAGATCATCCTGCAGAATCTGGGCGTCGTCTCCTGACCGAATCAGGCGTCCAATTTTAGTGTCGTCCGCAAACTTACTAACATCACTATTTAACCCTTCGTCTAAGTCATATATATATATATATATGTATATATATATATATATATATATATATATATATATATATATATATTGCAGTAATTCACAAGGCACACGTGAAAATAATATGCAGAAAAAACCACTGGGAAATAAGAAGCTTAGTCCGAACGTTTTCGTCTATTTAAGACATTATCAAGGAATACACAGTTACAGAGACAAAGGTGGATATATATACATAAAGTAGAAGACAAGCTAGGAACATGGGAAGGACACACAAGATGCTTCACAATCAGGTAGAGCCGATGTTTACATATACGGACGTTTGGTCCATGACGTTACGTCACCCCGGCTTAGTAGCACTTGGAGAAGTTCTTACAATTTTATCAATAACAAAATCATCAAGCTTAAATAATCCTAAACTTAAATTGATATTTGGTCAAAGGTTTGTTTAATATGACTGGATTCAATAATGTTTCTTTCTAATAAGGATCTACAAGAAATTATTACATTAGAATGATCCCAGTCAATAGGATGATTGTGGTCTCTTACATGGACAAAAAGGCCACTGGAACTTTGCCCACTCCTTACAATATATTTGTGCTGATTTATCCTAGTTTTTAAGTCTTTACCAGTTTGGCCGATATAAAATTTGTTACATTTAAGGCATGGAATGGAGTAAACACAACCCTCATTTACTTCAGGTGAATTTTGTATCCACCTTTGTCTCTGTAACTGTGTATTCCTTGATAATGTCTTAAATAGACGAAAACGTTCGGACTAAGCTTCTTATTTCCCAGTGTTTTTTTCTGCACACACACACACACACACACACACACACACACACACACACACACACACACACACACACACACACACACACACACACACACACACACACACACACACACACACACACACACACACACACACACACACACACACACACACACACACACACACACACACACACACACACACACACACACACACACACACACACACACACTGTCTCGACAGAGACTGCAGCAGATCCGAGGTGAACACACACACACACACACACACACACACACACACACACACACACACACACACACACACACACACACACACACACACACACACACACACACACACACACACACACACACATATATATATATATATATATGTTCCACCCCCTTTGTTATCTCCACTGATCACCACTGTTTTTCCCCTTTGCTGTCTTTGCCCCTCTTCAGTAATTTTCTAGAGTTTTCTGATTAATTCGTAAGTTTCATTCACGTCCAGGTTCTTCTTAGTAAGTAGGCCCCTTGCCTTAGTTCCAATTGAGGGTGAATAAAATGAGGGTGTAATTTTCAGTGAACGTGTTGGTACACCCGAGAAATTCCTAGAGGAATTCTCAACGTCACGTCAAGCCACCTTCGTTCTGACGTCCCCCCCTTTTTTTTTTCATCCAATAGTCTTTTACTTCTCAAACAAGTGCCACACCTTAAGGGCGTGCCTTTTTCCCCTTTGCTCAATAATATTTCTCCTCGTACACATTTTTCTCCAATCCGAGAGGCTGTTACAGTCCTTCCAGTAACATTGCTACATTGCTACATAAGCATTATGTCGCAACGGAGATGGCTGTACGCTCACAATTTTGGTTACATCAGCATTATTATAGTCAGTCACCTCTGTATCAACATGCAACAACCGTTTGTTTACATAGACAGGGCGGCGACTACACCATTCCCCAACTCAGCACTCGCAGTCGGCGCGGTCGGCCACTGAATCAAAACAACATAATAAAAAAGACTATAAAATTTCCTTCCTGTCCACAATCTACCTCTCCATCTACCTAATTTTTCTACCTCCATCTACCTCCATCTACCGGACTCTTATAGGGCTCGGCAGCTACCGTTGGTCGTCCCGACCAATTTCCTATTTCCCTCTTACAGGGCTTTGCTAATATATAATTAGAATAAGCTAATCTACCATTGCGTAAAATTGTATATCAAAGATATAAGCAACCCTCCAACATGCAAAATTCATGCAATTAATGGTGAATAATACATAATACATATAAATGTGATTAACATGCAGGTCAATATATAAGGCATAAATTGCAAACAAAATAACAAATTTGCAAAATTCACTATGAGCATTAATTTTCAATTGTGAATGGTTTTATCATCTTTTCAATATGAATTAATTGTAAACTCACTACTTTCGAGTTTTAAGTCTCTCTTCTTGTTCAATATTCCTCATTATTAATTTTTCTTTTCAACACACTTTCAAAACACAGTCTTAATATCACAATACTTATGTGAGAGGTCCTTAAGGTTCCAAGTCTGACCACAGCAGATCCTAGGTCTCCATGTATCTGCTTGACACCAAGTTCCAGTTGTTTAGGTTTCCCATCCCAAGTACATACAAATGGTCAAAGCAATACTATCTGTAAAATACATCAAGATTAATATTCAATTCACAAAGAATATTGTCAAAATATTCCCTATACTCTTCAGGTTTCTCAACATTGATACACAAGGTATCACAACAATCATCTTCATAGATCTGCAAACTTATTTTCCTCATGTCATCTAAATGTCCTATCACTTCTTCCTTGTTTTCTATGTGGATTAAATGAAATTTATTTCCACCTGCAGAATCAATTACCCTATATGGACTAGTGTACCTTGGTGAAAGTTTATTATTGGGTGAAGTTAGTTTGACCATTACTAAATCTCCAATTTTCAATTCTAGTTTATGAGCTATTTTGTGTTGTTACTTTTTCATCTCTTGTGAATACACCTGCATATGTCCCCTAACTCTTTGGTGAATACTTTGAAAAGTATTTATCCTATTTGATATATAATCATCTATATTATATATGCGTTTCTGACTCTGCAGTCAACATTTCATATGGAAGAGTTTTGTCCTCCCCAAAAATTATAAAATGAGGTGTATCACCTGTTGCTACATTGATTTGATTGTTCAGGGTACACTTAACACAAGGAATCCAAGTAACCCAAGTTATACTATGAGGACTTATCATAGTTCTAAAACATATAATTATTTATCTTATTTAACCTTTCTACTACCCCATTACTTTGTGGATGATTCACTAATATATTGACTTTCTTGATATGGAATACACTACATAAATTTTCCAAGATTTTGTTATTAAATTCAGTTCCATTATCTGAAACTAGGATATTAGGTGTAGTGGAATTACAGATTATCTGATTATAGATTACTGAAGCAATAGTTTCAGCTTTCTTATTGACTATGGGTTGTAATATACAAAATCTTGAAAAATAATCAATAGCAACAAATAAATATTTATATCCACTCTCAGACATAGATAATTCCAATGTGTCAATGTGAACTCTTTTCCAAGGTTTCTGTGGAATGGGATAGGTGAGTATAGGAGCAGGTTTTGGTGTATTTCCTTTCACCTTAACACATTTTACACACTTTTCTATATAATCATATATAGATTTCTTCATACATGGCCAAAAGTATTTAAGTTGTGCTTGTCTATAAGTTTTATCCTTTCCTGGATGTGAACTACAATCACTATCATGAGTTTATCTTTCAACTTGTCAAAAGCTTCTTGCTGTGCAGGTCCCCATATGAACTTTGAGTCCTTTCTCAACAAAGAACTTAGTGGATTAGCAATGTCAGCATATTGTTCAATGAATTTTCTATAATATCCTGTCAATCCCAAAAAGCTCCTAACCTTGTCTACATTGGTCGGAACCGGAAAATTCTTGACAGCGTCAACCTTTGAATTCACTGTACTAAGTCCATGTCTGTCTATCTTATGTCCTAAATAAATAACACTGTCTTGCAAGAACTTACATTTTTCAAGTTTTACTTTTAACCCTGCTTCTCCTAGTCTTGAGAATATCAAATCTAATTTCTTAAAGTGCTCCACTGCAGTCTGAGAAACTATTAAAATGTCATCTAGAAATACACTGGCAGTGTTTCCTAACAATCCATCTAGAATAGTATTCATTAATCTCATGTAAGTTAATGGACTATTACATAACCCAAATGGCATTCTCTTGAACTCATAATGTCCTGTTGAAGTAGAAAATGCTGTGAACTCTCTTGAGTCTTCATGCAACTCTATTTGCCAAAAAGCTGATTTGATATCTATAGTACTAAAATATCTATTCTCAGTTCCCAAACTTCTCAAAATGTCACCGATAATGGGTAATGGTAACCTATCACGAATGGTGTGCTTATTTAATTCCCTATAATCTATCACTGGGCGCATAGTACCATCTGACTTTGGCACCAAAATCAAAGGAAAGTTCCACTCACTTTTACTATGTTCAATAATATCCTGTGATAACATTTCAGTGATCAGTTTATCTACTATTGCTAATTTAGAGTGAGGAACTCTGTAGGCGGGTATGTAAATAGGTTGTGTTCCTGGTTTTAACTTAATATGATGTTTTAAAACAGTTGTTTTGCCTAAGGCGTCCCCCGGCAAAGCAATTGCTTTATTGTGCTTCACAAGCAAAGCAAGTAAACTTTCATCCAACTCAGGGCAATTAGTTGATTGTAATAATTCTTTATATCTATTTCTTAAATCTATTCCTTCTTGAACTGAACAGATTGATGAAATTGGTAACATCCTATTTGTGTACCTTTCCTTAAAACTATCTCCTTATTCATAGTGTTAATTACTAGTATTTCTACTCTGTTCTTATTTGACTTATAAATCCCTGAGTCCCACTTCAATCCTTTAATTTTAATTGATTCTGGGACTGTAATTATTTCAGAGTCTACATTGACTCCTTTCAAACACACTTCAACCTCATTAATTGACATGGGATGCAACAATGTCGACCTTGTTACACCACCATCTACAATTAGCAAAGCTTCAGTCGTTGATAACTGAACATCTGTGTTGGGTTCACAAGTTGCTTTACTTTCTGTTGGTCTGGACCGCTCTGCCTCGATATCTAAGATAGAAATGTTATCTAAGGATTCATTGATTCCTGTCACTGGTCTTAAGTCTGGTTGATTAAAAAATGTGACTGTGACTTCACTAAAATCCCTAAGTCAGCAGGACAAATTACCATGTTTTCTTTTCTCATAGTTGCAAATCCTATCAATAAATCTCCTGGAAAAACAGATTCTTCTACCACTATCACTGGAATGTACAAATGTTCATTTGTATATAAGATAACTTCTAGTTCAACCTTACCTAATGTTTTTAACTGATTTCCAGTTACTCCTTGCAATGAGTAACGGATTGGTTCCAACATTTTCACTCCTGGGTTCAACTGGTTTAAAACTTTACTGGTAATTACATTAACTACAGACCCTGTATCAATGAATATTTGAATAGGCTTATTGAACACTCTACCAGCAATGAGAGGTCCTACAGAAGTTTTTCCAACAGTAATGATCAGTTTGTCAGTTTATTTCATCTCTCTTGCATTCCCATATTTAACACAATACCGTCTATCGGTATATATATGGGGAGTTCTGAAATTGTTTATTCTGTATCTGGGGGTTATCATCTCAGCTCTGGGGGTATCCGAAAATTTTGGCATTCATGAGTCCTATGACCTATCTTGTTATGATAAATACAGAATGGTGGGTTCCTACATTGATACTCACTATGACCCTCATATTTACAATTTCTGCAAATAATTCCATAAAAACAGTCTTGTGCTTTGTGTCCCCAGGTATTACAATTAAAACATAGGATTCTAGCATCCCTGGATGGACTTCTAACATGCCGTCTATGTCCTACTTCAGCTTTTCTCAACTCTCTAGAGTTCCTATGTTGGCTATGTTGGCCTACGGTCATTACATATGGGTTTATTGTTCTGGTCTCACTGTATCATTGAAGAAGATAATCTACTTCTCCTAAACTTATATTTGACTTGAGATCTTGATACAACTTTTCTGCCGTTAAGTCATCAGAATTTTTGGCTAACAATCCAAATGTGATCAATTTGATTACCTGAGAAATTTTCATTTTGTCACTAGATCTTTCTATCCAGTCTGAATCTTTCAAGATAGAATTCATGTCTTTTGACCATCTATCTAATCTAGCTAAGTACTCTGTGTCAGTTTCACTTGTTCTAACTTCTTTTATCATTTTTACTAAAGACCTAATAGGATCCTGGTCACATTTGGACATAAAATGTTTGATGAAAGCTTTCTTATAAGCTTCATATTGGTTGATCTCTTCCATTTGTTGGAAATTAATGATAAACCTAGCCCTTCCATTTTCAGGGTCGATATTCTCCTTCAGAACCTCTATTTTTCTTTTTTCATCTGTAATGTTTTTACTCACAATAAGAGTGTCTATCAAATTAAGGTATTTGTTGACCCCATAGGTATTTGCTTCCCCAGTAAATTTTGGGATATTGATATTTGAGGTATGAACCTCATGTCTCAACACGTTAGAATTCTGGGTACTCATACCTTGCTTTAACCTGGCTGCCTCCACGTATTGTTGCTTGCGATGTCACTTCGCGATGTCAACTTCTATCTTGACGTCCTTCTTCAGCCTTGTCATTCGCCAGCGACGTTGTTCCTCAGCTTCATCACTCACTGCCTTGAAGATCGTCTTGTAGATGATCACCTTGAAGATCGCTGGTTCCACTCGTAATAGTAGTTGCTCGTAGTGTTGTCGTCCCGTCTTCGAACCAACACACACTCGGTTGTAGGTGATATACTCCCGTAGACTTGTCTGCACCACTTCACGCACCAGTCTATCCTGCTTGCACCACTTCACGCACCAGTCTATCTTGCTTGCACCACTTCATGCACCAGTCTATTCTATTGTTCTCTTCGGAGGGATTTCGTCCCTCGCTGCCGCCACTGTTCCACCCCTTTATTTTCACCACTGATCACCACTGTTTTTCCCCTTCTTTGCTGTCTTTGCCCCTCTTCAGTAATTTTCTAGAGTTTTCTGATTAATTCGTAAGTTTCACTCACGTCCAGGTTCTTCTTAGTAAGTAGGCCCCTTGCCTTAGTTCCAATTGAGGGTGAATAAAATGAGGGTGTAATTTTCAGTGAACGTGTTGGTCTAAATCAGTACACCCGAGAAATCCCTAGAGGAATTCTCAACGTCGCGTCAAGCCACCTTCGTTCTGACGTTATTTTTTCCATCCAATAGTCTTTTACTTCTCAAACAAGTGCCACACCTTAAGGGCGTGCCTTTTTCCCCTTTGCTCAATAATATTTCTCCTCGTACACATTTTTCTCCAATCCGAGAGGCTGTTACAGTCCTTCCAGTAACATTGCTACATAAGCATTATGTCGCAACGGAGATGGCTGTACGCTCACAATTCTGGTTACATCAGCATTATTACAATCAGTCACCTCTGTATCAACATGCAACAACCTAGAGAGGACGGCGACTACACCATTCCCCAACTCAGCACTCGCAGTCGGCGCGGTCGGCCACTGAATCAAAACAACCTAATAAAAAAGACTATAAAATTTCCTTCCTGTCCACAATCTACCTCTCCATCTACCTAATTTTTCTACCTCCATCTACCAGCCTCTTACACACACACACACACACACACACACACACACACACACACACACACACACACACACACACACACACACACACACACACACACACACACACACACACACACACACACACACACACACACACACACACACATATATATATATATATACACACACACACACACACACACATATATATATATATATATACATATATATTTATATATAAATAAATATATATATACGTATACACACACACACACACACACACACACACACACACACTCACACACACACACACACATATATATATATATATATATATATATATATATATATATACATATATACATATATATACATGCGTATATATTATTGTGCATATATATGTATAATATATGTATACATATATGCGTATATATATGTGTGCATGTATATGTATATAATATATATATATATATATATATATATATACAAAAATAATCACAATAACGCGTGACGAAAAGATATTGCAGAAACCACAGGGAAATTAAAGTCGGAATACTGAACGTTTTCGTCTATTACGACATCCTCAGAGTACAAGAAAGAAAAAATAGAACACAATATTTATACAGAAGAAAGAAAACTGGGAGAGGTCATAGCCACATAAAACCTTCGGACATTATACATACAACACATTCAATTACACATGGAAATGTTAATGTTAATAAAAAAAATACATATACATTCATATACACATGGAAATAAGAATGGTAATAGTAACAAGAAAAAATAAATAAATAAAAATAAAATAAAAAGAACAAAAACCATGTGGCCGAAAGGTCCATAGGACAATTGGTACAATTAGGAAACTAGGTACTGCTTTACTATATATATATATATATATATATATATATATATATATATATATATATATATATATATATATATCAAGGACTACTATTACACAGGACGTGCGCACCTAGATTCTTGGCTCCGCTAGCGGAGACCATTGCTTTCTTTGTAACCTAACATTTTATATTGGACAAATATATCAAAACTAGAAACCTAACATTGTATATAGGATAAATATATCAACTATTGACTTATTCAATGCAGTTTAAGTTAATATTAATTTTTATAGTGAAATAAGAAGCTATTTTTAAGGCATTGTTATGCTTTGAAATGCCAATTTTAGCCGGACCTAACATGTATTATTGTATGAGGTTAGTGGACAGTTATTTACATTAATCATTATTTACATTTGAGTTCATTGTCTTGAAAAGGAAGACCAATTTGGCTGCCTTCTCATTACCGAGGCGGTTCCTTAATTTTGTGTGTACACGTCCATAGGAGGAGAAAACTCTTTCAACTCCTGATGATGAGGCTACTCCAGTTAGGAGTTGACACACTGATAACAGAATATCACTGTCTAACATGGCTGTATGTGAATTCCACCACTCAATAGCTGTCAGGGTCTTGGTCACAGACTTAGTAAACTTGAACGCATGGAAAGGAGGTGATTTTGCCTGAAACTTCATAATGACAGGAACAAGTGTTGTATATTTCTCATTGGCATACTCCATAGTAATATTCACCTCTTCTGCACTGAGTATTTTTCCTTGAAGTGCTGGATGAAGCATGTTGACAAGTATGTGAGCTTTGGTGATAAACTGTTCATACCTTTTTTTCACCAGTTTTTCAGCTTTTTTATTATTTGTGAAATGGCCAAGTAATTTCTTCCAAACATCTACCGCTTGAGCAATAGTGCACTTGTCATTCTGTACCTCATCTAGAGCCTTTGCTATTGGCTGCAATCGATCCAGTAATTCCTCAGCCGAACGTTTTAGGCCTAAATTTGATACTTTGTTTCTTACTTCAGTATCAATAGCTTCCCTGTTGACTTCACAGATCTTCATTAGAATTGGCCAGTTATTTATATAGGCCTTGAGACAGTCTGACATTGTGTTCCACCTTGTGTCCTGGGGCATGACTAGACACTGACTCCCTTCCTGCCGATACTTTGAAGGAGCATAATGATTGTTTCTAAAATATTTAACTACATGGACCACGTGTTGTTTTACATTATCAATCTCAAGGTCAGCCAGTAGATTTAGTAGATGTGCTGCACATCTGTATGTGAGGATGGTATGCTCAGGTTCACTCGATTCCTCCAAGTCTTTTCTCATCTTGGTGACATTTGCTGCATTGTCTATCACAACACTTCCAATGTGACAACCAAAATCTTGTTCAGCCTTCTTGATCGAATTTTGTACAAGTTGTAGAAGATATTCAGCAGTGTGAGATTTCCCTGATGTGTCTGTTGTGTCAACCAATTAAATCTGACCAGTGGATGTTGTTAGAGTGACACATATTATGGGCTCATTATGGATGTTAGACCACCCATCAATTGAAAGACATACAGTTTCATTATTCAGGTCATCTGCACACTTTTTATGTTCCTTTTCATACACAAGATCCGAGTACTTATCAGCAATATCTTTTCTGGATGGAGAAATATAACCTGACATCAGGTTCTGAATCATCTTGAGAAACTGAGGATGCTGAACAAGACGAAATGGCGAATTTGTAGCAAATATAAGTCTTGCAACTTCTTTGTCGAGATATTCATTTTGAGAGGCTGAAGTTTTTATGATAAATCTGTCCAGAGATGTTGATGACTTTCTTTTAGATGAAAATTATTTAGCAGAAGTGGCGCCTGTGGAGGAGTCGGATAGTGACATTTTTAATGGTGGAGTCAGGTATGCAGATAATTCAAGTGGAGCCGATGATGAAGGGATTGAAGCTGTTGATACAGATCCTGAAATGGAAACAGAAAATTTTAGCACATTGCATAATTTATAAGTTAATAAATAAATGATACAATGTGATTTAGGCTAATTTTGAGAACAGTAGTTATTTTTTTTAGATAATGATCATATTCACACAAGCCACTAAATTATTTGTAAATAATTATTTCCAAATAATTAACAGGATATGAAATAGGTGGGCTTGGAATTCAGCCCACACAGGTTCTACACTTGTCATTATTACTATTTTCCTAAACTTGTCACTATTAGTATATTCTAAATAAGTGACTATTATCACATGTTATCATTAATAATACCTTCTAATCTCGTTTTTAATAGTACATTCTCAACTTGTCATTTTTAGTATATTCTAAACTTCTTATTATTAATATATTCTAAACTTGTCATTATTAGTATATTCAAAACTTGTCATTATTACAATACATTAAAGTTATCATTAATAGTACCTTCTACACTTGTCATTATCACTTTTCCTAAACATGTTACTATTAGTATATTCTAAACTATTGACTATTAGCATATATTAAAGTTACCATTGATAGTATCTTCTAAACTTGTAATTATTTTTATATTCTAAACTTCGTATTAGTAATATATTCTAAACTAGTCATTCTAATGTGTATTAATAATGAAAACTTTAATTCTAATGACATGTATAGAATATCTATACATGTCATTAGAATTAAAGTTTTCATTATTAATACACATTAAAGTTATCATAAATAGTATATTGTAATCGTGTCCTTATTAGTACACATTAAAGTTATCATTAATACTACTAAATTTACTATATTAGTATATTCCAAACATGTCATTATTAGCACACATTAAAGTTATCATTAATAGTACCTTCTAAATTCATAATTATAAGTATATTCTAAATTCATCATTGTTAGCATATATTGAAAAAATATTATTCATTATTAGTACCTTCTAAATTTATTATTAAACTTGATATTTATACTATATTCTAATCGTGTCATTATTAGAATAATCTAAACTTGTCATTCCTACTTTATTGTGAACCTGTCACCATTAGAACAAAACAAAGTTATTAAAATACCTCTAAACTCTTCATTATTACTATATTCTAAACTTTTCATTAATAATACACATTAAAGTTATCATTAGTAGTACCTTCTAAATATATATATATATATTAAACTGGTCATTATTAGTACATTCTAAACGTATTATTATTAGTATAATCTCAACTTTTCAGTATTACCTCCTAAACTTGTCATTGTTAATATATTCTAAACTTGTCACATTAAAGTTATCATTAATAGTACCTATTAAACTTGTTATTATTAGTATATTTCAACTTGCCATTACTAGTACATATTAAATTTATAATTTTTAAAGTTCTCATTATTAGTATAATCTAAACTTATCATTAGTATATTCTAAACACATTAAATTAATCATTAATAGTTATCTAAAAAATTGTCACTATTATTATATTCTAAATTTTGACGTTATCATGATAAATTTTTCATTATTAGTACATATTAAAGTTATCATTAAAAGTACCTTCTTAACTTGTCATTATTGGTATACTTTAATCCTGTCATTATTAGTATACATTAAAGTTATTGTAATTAGTACCTTCTTAAATTGTCATTATTAGTATATGCTAATTTTTTACATTATTAGTACATCTTAAAGTTATCACCAATATTAACTTCTAAATTTGTCATTATTAGTACATATTAAGTTATCATTAATAGAACCCTCTTAACTTGTCATTATTAGCTTATATTAAGGCTATCATTAATATTAACGTCTTGTCATTCAACTTGTCATTATTAGTATATTCTAAACTTCTCATTATTAGTACACATTAAAGTTATCATTAGTAATGATTTAAACACTTGTCATTATTATGATATTCTAAACTTAGCATTACTAGCATATTTTAAACTAAAAAGTTATAATTAATAGTACCTTCTAAACTTGTTATCATTAGTATACATTAAAGTTAGTATTATTAGTGCCTTCTAAACTTTCATCATTAGTATATTAAAAAAATATTCATTATTAGTACAAATATAAGTTAGTATTAATAGTATCTTCTATACTTGTCATTATTAGTATATTCTAAACTTGTCATTGGAAGAATAGAATCACCAGTTACGGTGATGTCGATCAAACAGTTTCGACTGTCGTCCCCAGACTCTCGGTTTGGATCAGTGGATGACAGTCGAAATTATTTTCCATTAGAAATATATTCTAAATCTCTCATAATTAGTACCTTCTAAACTTTTATTTATTAGTATATTAGTAAATATTTAAGTTATAAGTAAAAGTAACTTCAAAACTCGGCATTATTACTATATTCTAAGCATGTTACTATTATAATATTCTAAACTTATCATTATTAGTATATTCAAACGCGTCATTATTAGCATATTCCAAACTTGTCAGTATTAATATAAACTACAGATATAATTAAAAATACCTTTCCGTATCTTTCTCCCTCTTCCGTCCTCCTTCTCCCCACACTTCTATATTATCCTCTTTAGCCTCATTTCTTTCCCTAACCTCCTCTCATTCTCTTGTGAGAATTTGAAAATTTAATCGAGAGTTTTTGTGAAATCTCTTACTTGAGCTTTATTTACATATGCTATTTCAATCAGACATTGGTTGTATTTAAGTTGTATTTTAGGAAAAAGGTCGTATATTCCAACCCCCACTCCTCTAGCTGTAGAAGAACTGGTCATAGTCAATTCTGTGAAATACGCAAGAAATGTCAAATACTATAGTTACTCCTAAAATATGATTTTTTTTTTAAGACTCTATAAAGCCAAAGAAAGCAAAATATGATAGGAATGACTTTAGTGTTTAACAACCATTCTTTTAGTGAAATGTTCACGAGATTACTGACACGACTATGATTCCAAGAATACACTCGGGTGCGATGAAAGGGCAAATGTCATATATGAAAATGAATATTATTGGTCCGGATAGGATTCAAAGCTTGTGATTTGTCAGCTTCCAACTTTGCATTTTCCAAAAACTGCTTTCGTCCTCATGATAAAAATCCATTTAACCATTAGTTAGAAATGTTGCGAGTAATGATACTTATTTTTCACTCTCTCTGCCTATCTTTTAGCTTGAACATACTTTTCTTAACCTTCTATTCTCTTCGTGCTAATCCATTTTCAGATTTTTTATTTTTTATTTTCTATTTTTTATATATTTTTATTTTTATTGATTTATTTATTTTGACAGCTTCTTTATTATTTTTGATCTAGAGCAGAGTTTCTCAACTAGGGTTCCGCAAAAGGTCCCTAAGGGTTACGCGA
The DNA here is from genome assembly GCF_046742065.1 of Oratosquilla oratoria. Classification (NCBI taxonomy): domain Eukaryota; kingdom Metazoa; phylum Arthropoda; class Malacostraca; order Stomatopoda; family Squillidae; genus Oratosquilla; species Oratosquilla oratoria. The sequence goes on from NC_134796.1 coordinate 29,496,315, forward strand.
GAACAAGAGAGATAAGCTAATGTACTTTTGATTTTTTATTTAATTTCATATACGTAATATAATTAATTACGCCCGACATATTTTCTTTATTAGTATATTCTAAACTTTTCATTATTAGTATATTCTAAACTTGTCATTATTAGTGCATATTACAGTTATCATTAATGTTTCCCAAATATAGTTCACCTTAAAGTTATTATTAGAAGTATATTTTAAACTTGCCACTATTAACATATTTTTAACGTCATTATTAGTACCATCTAAACTTGTCATTATTAGTATATTCTAAACTTTTTATTATTTCTACACATTAAAGTTATCATTAATACTAGCTTCTATATATTACTAATACGAAGTTTAGAATATAAAATAATTACAAGTTTAGAATGTACTATTAATAACAAGATTAGAAGATACTATCAATGGTAACTTTAATATATGCTAATAGTCAATAGTTTAGAATATACTAATAGTAACATGTTTAGGAAAAGTAATAATGACAAGTGTAGAAGGTACTATTAATGATAACTTTAATGTATTGTAATAATGACAAGTTTTGAATATACTAATAATGACAAGTTTAGAATATATTAATAATAAGAAGTTTAGAATATACTAAAAATGACAAGTTGAGAATGTACTATTAAAAACGAGATTAGAAGGTATTATTAATGATAACATGTGATAATAGTCACTTATTTAGAATATACTAATAGTGACAAGTTTAGGAAAATAGTAATAATGACAAGTGTAGAACATAATAACAATAATTTTAGATGGTATTATTAATGACAACTTTAATGAGAACTAATAATGACAAGTTTAGAATATACTAATTATGACAAGTTTAATGATAACTTTAATGTATACCAATAATGAAAAGTTTAGAATATACAAATGATGAGAACTTCGAAAGGACCTATCAATGATATCTTTAATGTGTACTAATAATGACAACTTTAGTATATACTTGTGTACTTGTAATGACAAGTTTAGAATGTAATATTAATGGTAGTTTTAATGTGTTATAATAATGACAAATTTAGAAAATACCAACAATGATACGTTTAGAATATACTAATAATGACAAGTTTTAAGGGTCTTTTAATGACAACTTTAATGTGTACTAATTATGACATATTTAGAATAGTAATGAATAGTAATAGTGGTAAGATTTCATGGTACCATTAACGATAACTTTAATGTGTACTAATAATGGGACGATTAGAATAAAGACAACTCTTCAATATAGTAATAATGAAACGTTTTGAAGGTACTTAAGAGCATAAGAACATATGAATTAAGGAGATTGCAGGAGACCACAAGGCCTATGTAAAGCAGCTCCATATCCATCACCTGTCCTCCCCATTCATAAATTTTCTTACCGTTTCTAAAATCTAAATTTTTCCAGTTTAAAATCATTACTATGAGTCCTGCCCTGTTCTTTTAATTACTATGATGACTTTGTTTGCATCACCCCTGTTAAAGTCATGGTTTAGGATATACTAATAGAACATGTTAATAATGAGAAGTTTAGAAGGGATTGTTGAAATAATATAAACGTGTACTAGATTGTACTAATAATGGAAAGTTGACAAGGTTCTATTGTTATAATTAGTGTATTTAGTATATCCATCACCTGTCCTCCCCTTTCATAAAGTTTTCTCGCCGTTCTTTAAATCTAAAGTTTCCAGTTTAAATTCATTTTTATGAGTCCTGCCCGGTTCCTTTAATTACTATGATTACTTTGTTTGCATCACCCCTGTTAAAGTCATGTTAGTTTAGAATATACCAATAGAACATAGTAATAATGACAAGTTTAGAAGGGATTGTTAAAGTAATATAAACGTGTACTAATTAGATTGTACTAATAATGGAAAGTTGACAAGGTTCTATTGCTATAATTAGTATATTTTAACTTGTCATTATTAGTACATATTACCTTCTAAATTTGTCATTATTAGCATATTCTAAACTTGTTAATCCTAGTTTCTTCTAAATTTTCATTATTAGTATATTCAAAACTTCTCATTAGTATATTCTAAACACATTGAATTGATCAATAATAGCCCCTTAAAAACTTTTCACTATTAGTATGGAATTAACTAACTCATAATCATGTCATTATTAGTATATTCAAAACTTGTAATTATTAGTACAAGTTACAGTTATCATTAATACTACTATCCAAACATTATTAGTACACATTAAAGTTATCATTAGTAGTACCTTCTAAAACTGTCATTATTAGTGTATTCTAAATTTGTCATTGTTTGTACATATAAAAACATTACAACTACTACTTTCTAAACTTGTCATTGTTAATATATTCTAAACTTGTCACATTAAAGTTATCATTAATAGTACCTATTAAACTTATTATTAGTATATTTCAACTTGCCATTACTAGTACATATTAAATTTATCATTTTTAAAGTTCTCATTATTAGTATAATCTAAACTTATTATTAGTATATTCTAAACACATTAAATTAGTACCTCATAATCATATAATTATTAGTATATTCTAAACTTGTCATTATTAGTACACGTTACAGTTATCATTAATACTACCATCCAAACATTATTAGTACACATTAAAGCTATCATTAGTAGTACCTTCTAAAACTGTCATTATTTGTGTATTCTAAATTTGTCATTTTTGTACAAATAAAAAATATTATAATTACTACTTTCTAAACTTGTCATTGTTAATATCATTAATAGTACATTCTAAACTTGTTATTATTAGTATATTCTAAATTTGCCATTGTTAGTACACATTAAAGATATTAGTATCTTATAAACTTGTCATTATTAATATAATCTAAATTTGTCATGAATAGTACCCTTTTAAACTCGTTATCATTATATTCTTACTTGTCATTAAAAGTTATTATTAATAATACCTTCCAACGTTGTCATTATTTGTATACTCTAAACTTGTCGTTCATAATAGTACCTTCTAAACTTGTCATTATTAAGTTATCATTAAGAGTACCTTTTAAAGTTGTCACAAATACTATATTCTATTTTTTCATTATTAGTACATTCTAAATTTGTCATTATTTGTTATTATTTATAGAAGCTTCTAAACGTGTCATTATTAGTATATTCTAAACTTGTTATTATTGATACACATCAAAGTTATCATTAATATTATTTTCAAAACTTAATATTATTTCTATATTCTAAACTTGTGATTATTAGTATATTCTATTTTTCTAATTATTAGTACATTCTAAACTTGTCATTATTACCACATTCTCAACTTGTCATTATTAGTACAAATTAAAGTTATCATTAATAGTACCTTCTCAACTTGTCATTCTTTCTATATTCTAAACTTGTCATTAATATTACACATTAAAGTTTTCTTGTCTTTGTTACTATATGCAAAACTTGTCGTTATAAGTGCACATTAAAATTACCATTAATAGTACCTTCTAATACATTAGTATATTCTAAACTTTTCATTATTAATACACTCTCAACTTACAATTAGTTGTACCTTCTAAACTTGTCATTATCAATGTATTCTGAACTAGCCATTATTAGTACACATTAAAGATATCATTAATTGAACCTGTCATTTTTATTATATTCTAAACTTATCATTATAAGTACACATTAAGGTGGCCATTAATAGTTTGTCATTGTTAATATATGCGTACCTTATCATTATAAGTATACATTAAAGATATATTTAATAGTACCTTCTAAACTTATTATTATTAGTATAGTCTAAATTTTTCATTTTACGACACTCTTAATAGTTCATTAATAGAACATTCTAAACATATCATCTCTAATATATTCTAAACCCGTCATTATTAGTATATTTATTATCATTAGTTCCTTTTAAACATTCTATTAGTATATTCTAAACTTGTCATTAAAATTATTATTAATGGTACATTCTAAACTTCTCATTATTAAGATATTCCCATTAATAGTACCTTCTAAACTTTCATTATAACTTGTCATTATTAGTTCTAAACTTGACATACGCTTACAAGGCCGGTGTAGTCGCCGACCGAGAATTTTGAGACTGCAATCACGAATCCGTCTTCATCCACTGCAAGTCACGAAGTGACTTGAGACGACCGGCTCACTAAAGCAGACAGGGAGATCAGTCCCAAAGAAGGCCGGCCACGAAGATTCTCGGGGAAAACGTTGTCCAAATTAAATCACACAGCGGCATGCACCCAATGGTCCTGAACAATGTCTGATGCTGATATTTGGTGCTATGTTTACGTAAATAAAAAGTCACTGGTCCACAATGAGAAAACACTAACAACTAACAAATCCTGTAGCCTGTGGAAAGGAAAATGGGAGAGAGAGAAAAAAAAAAATCACACAACGGACGCTCAGCACTCTAATTTTAGTCTGTGGAAGCGTGCACAATGATTGTTTATCCGCTGCCATGAGTGCGCAAATTAAGGGGACCCCCCACCCATTTTTTTTTTTCTGAAGGATCTTGCTGATTTTTTCTGTGATATCTAGGTCTGAGGAAACCTTCACAGCTTGAGTTTTATTCTTTCAAATCCTCTTACAATTTTTATTCGATGTCTTCCATTTTACAGCAAAAGAATCTTCTACATATATATAAAAAACAAAATAGAAAGTTTTTTTTAATATCTTTGTTTAACGCCGAGGAAAAAAAAATTATCGAAAAAAACGCAAATTTTTGACTTTGACACGTTATTAAAAAAAATATTTAACATATACAAAAAACTATCTATTTCATTTTTTTTCATTTATCTAGCTATTAATAGAGACCTCATATGCAAAAATCGGTTGAAAATTGATGGAGGAGATAGACTTTGTGTATCAAAAACTTACATTTTTCAGAAACGAGTGTTAAAGTTTTTTTTTTCCTTAGTTTGACTAAATTTTACATTGGACCTCCTAAGACCCATTAAAAACAGGTTCCATTGTATTTTCATAATGATTTTGCATCTTTCAAGTAACTCAGGCACTTTGTACCCTCCTACAGTGCAGGAGTGAGGGTCTCATAAGGCTCCACCTTACTCTTTGTCGCAAAGTTTGAGTTCTTGGTCTAGAATGACCCAGCAAAGTAGTCTGATTGCTGGGATTCAGCTCTCTTTCTTTTCTTGGGTTTCCTTTCTGGTGCTAATAATGACAAGTTTAGAAGATACTAATAATGATAAGTTAAAAATATACTAATATTGACATGTTTAGAATCTTCTAATAATAAGAACTTTTGAAGATAGCATGAATGACAAATTTCATGTGTACTAATAATGATATGTTTAGAATGTATTAATAATGACAAGTTTAGAATATACTAATAATCCCAACTTTAGTAGGACAAATTTAGAATAAACTAATAATGAAAAGTTTAGAACATACTTATAATAACAAGATGAGAACACTTATAATTTTTTTTTTAGAAGTTACTAATAATGACAATTTAGAATATGTTATAATGAAAAGTTTAGAATATACTGATAATGACAGATTTAGAAGGTACTATTAATGATATCTTTAATATTTACTAATAAAGAAAAGTTTAGGATATACTTGTAATGACAAGTTTAGAATGTACTAATAAGGATAACTTTAATGTGTGGTAATGATAAGTTAATATGTACTAATAATAAAAAGTATAATAAGTTTAGAATATACTAATAATGACAAGTGTAGAATATTCTAAAAAAAATAAGTATTCAAGTAAACTAATATTGACTTGTTTAGAATATACTTATAATGAGAACTTTATAATAATGAAATATGATAATGAAAGTTTACAAGGTACTATTTATAATAACTTTAATGTTTACCAATAATGACAAGATTAGAATATACTAATAATGACAAGTTTAGCAGGTGATTTAGGATACACTAAAAATGAAAAGTTTAAAATATACTTATAATGACAAGTTTAGATTATACTAGAATACACTAATAAAGACAAGTTTAGACAACTTTCATTCATACTGTTATTAGCACGTTTAGAATATACTAATAATTACAAATTTAAAATAATCTAATAACGAGAAATTTAGAAGGTACAATGGTGACTTTAATGTGTACTAATAATGACAGGTTTAGAATATACTAACAATAACAAGTACTAATAATGACAAGTTTAGAAGGTACTGTTAATACTAACTTTAAAGTGCACTACTAATGAAAAGTGTAGAATATACTAATGATGAGAAATTTAGAATATACTAATAATGACACGTTTAAGATATAATAATAATGGTACTATTAATGATAAATTCAATGTATACTAATAATCATAAGTTTAGAATATACTATTAATTACAAATTTAGAATATACTATGACAATATTACAATGTACTTATAATGAAAAGTTTAGAATATAATAATAATGAAAATCTATGAGGGTACTATTAATGAAAACTTTAATGTGTACTAATAATAACAAGTTTAGAATACACTAATAATGACACGATAATGTTAAGTTGGGAATATACTAACAATGAGAGGTAACTTGTCACTATTAGTACATTCTATTGTTTATTCATATATTCTAAATCTGTCATTATTAGTACACATTAAAGTTATAATTAATAGTCATTATTAGTATATTCTAAACGTGTCATTATTAGCATATTCTCAATTTCTCAATAATAGTACAAATTAAAGTTATCATTAACAGTACTTTCTAAACCTATCATTATTACTATATTCTATTTCATTATTAGTACACATTAAAGTTACTAATAATAGTTCCTTTTAAACTTGTCAATATTAGTATATTCTAAACTTGTCATTATTAGTATTATATAATCTTTTCATTATTAATTCACATTAAAGTTACCATTAATAGTACCTTCTAAACTTGTTATTATTATTACATTTTAAAATTGTCATTATTAGTATATATGAAAATTGTCGTTATTAACAAATTATTATTAATAGTACCTTCCAAACTAATCAATACTTGTATATTTTAAACATGTCATTATTAATATATTCTAAACTTGTTGATAGCTGTACCTTATACACTTTTCATTATTGGTATATTTTTACATTGACTAGATAAACACCATATGAGGACGGAGCCTTTATTTGTACGACGTTTCACTTATTACAGCTTTTTCAAGTACAAGTTGAGATACAAATGCTTGAGATTAAATAAGGGGAAAGGAGGGAACGGGGAGAGAAAAAGGGGGGGGGGCGGAGGAAGAGGAGGAGGAGGAGGAGGAGAAGGAGGAGGGTGGGGGGATTGGACACTGGGAAAGGATGAGAATGCTGGCCCAAACGTCCGTGGGCGAAATGTCCACAAAGGGTGGTTTAAATATTTAATATTTTGCTGGCCATGGGTAATAAGCGAAACGTCGTACAAATAAAGGCTCCGTCCTCATATGGTGTTTATCTAGTCAATCTTGTCAGCAGACTGCCACTTTTAGTGCACATTAAATATATAATTACTAGTACCTCCTGGTCTTGTCATTATTAGTATATCCTAAACGTTTCATTATAAGTATATTCTAATCTTGTCATTATTAGTACACCTTAAAGTTATCATTAATAGTACTTTCTAAATTTGTCGTGAGTATATCTTAAGCTTGTCATTGTTGGTACACTTTAACTTATTGTTAGTAACACCATCTGAACTTTTCATAATTAGTATATTCTAAACGTGTTATCATTAATATATTCTAAATTTATCGTTATTAGTATGCATCAAAATTATCATTAATCGTACTAATAATGACAAGTTTAGAATATACCAATCATGACAAGTTTAGAAAGTCCTACCAATGTTAACTTTATTGTGTACTAATAATGAAAAAAATAGATTATACCTTCGAAAATTATCATTATTTGAAAAAAAATAGATTATACCTTCCAAAATCATCATTATTTGTATATTCTGAAAGTGTCATTATTCTAAATTTGTCATTATTAGTACACAATTTTATTTAATAGAATCTTCTAAACTTGTCAATATTAGTATACAACAATTAAAAGTTAATAGTTAAATTTTAGCTATTTCGTCAAAAATATCATTAATAGTTTCTAAGCTTGACATTATTAGTATATTCTAAACTTGTCATTATTTGTACTAGTACATATTAAAGTTATCATTAATAGCACCTTCTAAATTTGTCCTTTTTGGTATGTTCTAAACTTGTTATTATAAGTATATTCTAAACTTGTCTTTATTAGCATTGTTTAGTATATTCTGAATTTGTAATTATTAACTTATTGTAATTTTGTTATTTTTTGTATATTTTAAACTTGTTATTATTAGTATGTTCTAAAATTATCATTATTAGTATATCTAAACTTCTCATTATTATTAAACATTAATATCATTATTAATACTACCTTCTAAACTTGTCAATAATAGTATATTCCTAATTTTTCATTATTAGTACACATTAAAATTGTCATTAATAGTACCTAATATACATGTCCTTATTATTAGGTTCTAAATTTGTTATATTTATCACATTATGAACTTGTTTATTACACATTTATCATTAATGGTTACTTATGAACTTTTCATTATTTGTATATATTAAAGTTGTCATTGTAAGTATATCCTAAACTTGTTATTATAAGTACTCATTAAAGTTATCAATAATACATCCTAAACTTGTAATTATTTGTATATTCTAGACTTTTATATTAAGAATGACAAGTTTAGAATATACTAATAATGACAAGTTCAAAATATACTAATAATGACAAATTTAGAAGGTATTATCAATGCTAATTTTAATGTGTACTAATAATGAAACGTTTAGGTATACTAATAATGAGAAGTTGAGAATATAGAAATACCTACGAGTTTACAATATACCACTAATGACTAGTTTAATATAAATTAAAATGATAATTTGAGACTATAGTAATAAGGACAAGTTTAGAATATACTAATAATGACAAATTTAGAAAACATTAATAATTACAAGATTAGAATATATTGATATTGAAAAGTTTAGAATATACTAATAATATCAATTTTACAATACACTTATAATGACAAGTTTCGAATATTTTATTGATACTAATATTGATAAATCTAGAACGTGCTATTAATGATAATTTTAATGTTTACTATTGGTTCAGAAGATACTAATAATGACAAGCTTAGAATATACGAATAATGCCACTTTTAAAATATACTAGTAATGACAAAGTTTAGACAAATTTTCTATATACTACTAAGTATAGCATATAGTAATAAAGAGAAGTTTATAAAAAAAAACTAACAATGACAAGTTTAGAAGGTACTATTAATAACACAGGGGAACACTTTTTCAGTAACTTTGAGTTGCATTGGATATTTTAACGGATTGTGAAAGAGTTTTAGGCGCTGATTTCAAATCTGAAATTAGTTTTTCTCTACAAGCTCTAGTTTGTATGCAATTTGAGGTTAATGAAATTGTACATATGTGAACTTGCGTAAACCATGTATAAGCATTTTAACGTCCATATATATAGATAGCTTCTAATATTTTGATCATTCTTCTTTTGTTTCAGTTCAAACATGGCTTCCAGAATGAGACATCATTGCAGAAACAAGCCTGATGCCTTCTGCTACATATGTGGATGCTACACACTCAATCGTCAGAGACGTAACATATCCTCGTTCGTCAAGCGTGCCTACAAGGCATATTTTGAAGTTCATCTTGGTGATCAAGACAAGCAATGGGCTCCTCATGTTGTGTGTCACAATTGTGAGGAAATGCTTCGAGACTGGACCAAAGGAAAACGCAAAGGTCTGCCTTTTGGAGTTCCAATGATTTGGCGCGAACCCACCAACCATGTAACTGACTGTTATTTCTGAATGGTAAACACAACGGGTGTTGGGAAGAAAAACCGACATAAGATTACGTATCCGAACATTCCCTCAGCTATTTGGCCTGTTCCGCACTCTGAAGAAGTACCTGTTCCAGTTTTCAAAGGCTTGCCTTCATTGGACGATAAAGACATTGGACATGATACAAGCCAGCAAGACAGTTGTGACAGTGAATTGTCAGAAAAGTGTTCACAGTCGGAGGACTGTTCTTCAGACACTGAACCTTTCCCCGTCCCTAAGCCTCTTCCCCAGGCTGAACTGAATGATTTAGTGCGGGATTTAGGTCTTTCAAAGAAAGCAGCAGAGCTTTTGGCATCAAGATTACAAGGCAGAAATCTTGTTGATCACTCTGTTAAAGTATCATATTTCAGAAAGCGTGACCAGCTTTTTGTGACCTTCTTTTCAAAAGACAGACAGTTTGTTTACTGCCATGACATCCCAGGGCTTCTCAAAGAACTGGGTGTACCTTACTATAGTCCTGCTGAATGGAGACTCTTTTTAGACAGTTCAAAACGCAGTCTAAAGTGTGTTCTTTTACATAATGGCAATGTTTATGGAGCAGTACCTGTCGGTCACTCAGTGCATTTGCGGGAAGACTATGATGATATGAGAATGGTCATGGACTTATTAAAGTATCATGAGCACAATTGGATAATTTGTGTAGACTTAAAGATGGTCAACTTTCTTCTTGGACAACAGAAAGGTTTCACCAAGTTTCCATGTTTCCTCTGTATGTGGGACAGCCGAGCACGAGACAGACATTGGGTCCAGAAGGACTGGCCTATTCGTGACACCCTTGAAGCAGGCATGCCAAATATCATACAAGACCCAATTGTAAACAGAGATAAGATCATCTTTCCTCCTCTTCACATCAAATTAGGTTTGATGAAACAATTTGTCAAGGCACTGGAAACCGAAGGTGAATGTTTCCAACACATCATCACAGCTTTACCAGGGTTATCATTTGAGAAGATCAAAGCAGGCGTGTTTGATGGCCCACAGATTCGAACCCTAATTCGTGATGATCAGTTTGTTGCTAAGATGACCGCTTTAGAAAGGGCAGCATGGTTATCCTTTGTGGCAGCCGTTCAGAACTTCCTTGGAAACAATAAGTCGGAGAACTACAGTGAACTTGTGAACAGAATGCTCCTCGCTTTTCGTGATCTCGGGTGCAACATGAGCATCAAGCTTCATTTTTTGAACAGCCACCTTGATCAGTTCCCTGACAACCTGGGGGGCTGTGAGTGACGAACAAGGAGAATGATTCCACCAAGACCTAAAGATCATGGAAGAACGCTACCAAGGGCGCTGGGATAAAAGTATGATGGCTGACTACTGCTGGAGCATTAAACGAAATTGCCCAGATGAAATGTACAAACGCAAAACTTACAAACGCAAATTCCTGCCTGAAAAAAATACACAAAGAAATTGATAAGCTTCCATCAGCTGTGGTGATGTTCTGAAGGATGCTAATCTAACTTTGGGATAGATGTTCTGTTAATGTTCTGTTTCTTTTGCCTTAATAAATGTACAGAAATGGCTTTCATACTGTTTTAAGATTCAAGTGAACAAAAGAATTGTGGCTGATATTGCAATTTCCTATAATAACGAAAATTTAGAAAATAAATAAAAATGTCAAATTGCATAAAATCTGTAGCTTGCAGACAAAACCCGACTTCAGATTTGAAATCAGCACACTCAAGTTGACTATAGAAAAGTCTTTTTTTAAATGCAACAAAATGGGTGTTCCCCAGTGTAATAAGTTTAATGTTTACAACTACTGATAAGTTTAGAATTTACTAATAATAAAATTTTAGAATATTCTGATAATAACAAGTTTAGAAGGTATTAATAAGGATAACTTTAATTTGCAGTGATAATGACTTAGGAAATACTTATAATGACAAGTTTAGAAGGTACTATAAATGATAATTTTAATGTGTACCTAAAATGAGTAATTTGGAATAATCTAAATGATAACTTTAATGTGTACTAATAAAGAGAGTTTAGAATATACTAATAGCTATACTAATAATGGCAAGTTTAGAAGGTTCTATTAATGATGACTTTAATGTCTACTAATGATGAAAATAATTACAAGTTGAAAAGGCACTATTAGTCATTACTTTATTGCGTACTAATAAAGGAAAGTTTAGTATATGCTAATAGTTACAAGTGTAGAATATTCTAATAATAACAAGGTTAGGGTGTATTAATAATGAAAAGTATATATTTTACTAATATTGAGAAGTTTTGAAGTTAGTATTAATGATAATGTGTAGCAACAATAAAAAGTTTAAAATATACTAATAATAACAAGTTTAGAATGTACTAATAATGACATGTTTAGAATATACTAATGGTAAGTTGAACTATATTTGGAAAATATTAATGATAACTAAGGTGAACTATATTTGGGAAATATTAATGATAACTAATATAACTACTAATATAACTACTAGTGACAAATTTATAATAAACCAATAATGTTAAGTTTAGAACATACTAATAATGAAAATTTAGAATATAATAATGACACGTATAGTAAAGTAACAAGTTCAGAATATACTAATAATGACACGTTTAATATACTAAAAATGACAAGTTTAGAATATACTAAGAATTACATTTATAAAATATACTAATAATGATAAGTTTAGACAATGTATTAATAAAAACTTTAATGTGTACAAGTTTGGATTATTCCAATAATGTTAAGTTTAGAACATACTAATAATGAAAAATTAGAAAATACTAACAATTACACATTTAAAATATACTAAAATAACAAGTTTAGAATATACTAATAATAACATGGTTAGAATATACTAAAATGACAATTTTAGAATATACAATTAATAAAAAGGTCAGAATATACTAATAATGACAACTTTAATGTGTACTAATAAGGAATATACCTGAATATACTAATAAAGACAAGTTTAGAGTATACTAATAATGCAAGTTTAGAATATGCTAATAATGAAAAATGTAAAATATACTTAATTCGACAAGTTTAGAATATACTAATAATTAAATTTTTTAGATATACTAAAATGACAAGTTAAGAAGACAACTTTAATGTGTACTAATAAGGAATATACCTGAATATACTAATAAAGACAAGTTTAGAGTATACTAATAATGCAAGTTTAGAATATGCTAATAATGAAAAAATAAAATATACTTAATTCGACAAGTTTAGAATATACTAATAATTACATTTTTAAGATATACTAAAATGACATTTAAGATGGTTTGGCCACGTCATGAGGATGAATGAGCATCAGTACCCATTAAAATACTACCAGTGGCAGCCACAAGGAAAGCGTCCAACAGGAAGACCCAGGAAGAGATGGAGAGACGGTATCAGACAAGCCATAGAGTCAAGAGGAAGAACTATGGAAGAGGTGGAGAGTGTGCAGCTGTATGCTGATAGGGACTTGTGGAGGGACTTCGTGAGGCATCATCGCTGACAGGGCATCGCCCTACCTGGTGTATGGTGAGAAAGGTGAGAAACTAAAATGACAAGTTAAGAAGATATATTGATAATATGTTAATGTATACTCATAAATGCAACTTTAGAATAAATTAATAATGTTAAGTTTAGAACATACTAATAATGAAATTTTAGAACATACACGTTCATAATATACTAAAATAACAAGTTTAGAATATAGTGACAATGACACGGTTAGAATATGCAAAAATGACAAGTTTAGAATATTCTAATAATGACAAGTTTAGAGGGTGCTATTAATGGTATGTGCTAATAATGACTAGTTGAGAATATACTAATAATGACAAGTTTAGAAGGTACTAATAATGATAATTTCAACTTTACTAGTTTGGAAAATTACTACTAATGACAAGTTTACAAAGTACCATTAATGATAACTTCAATGTGTACTTATAAAGACAAGTCTGGATAATATAAATAATATCAAGTTTAGGGTGTACTATTGATAACTTTAATGAGTTCTACTAATAACAAATTTAGAATACAAATTTACAATGAAAACTTTAAAATATACTAATAATGACAAGTTTATTAATTACTAATAATAACTATTAGTAACTATTAATAACTAATAATAACAAGTTCATAATGTGCTAAATATAAGAAATTTAGAACCTAATAATAATGACAAGTTTATTAGGTACTACCAATGAATATTTTAATGTGTACTAAAAATTATAATTTAAGAATATACTATTAGTGACAAGTTTAGAAGGTACTATTAATAATGAAATTAATGTTAAAAATTAATGACAAGTTTAAAATATACAAAAAATGACAAAATTACAATAAGTTGATAATGACAAGTTCAGAATATACTAAACAATGGCATATTTAGGATATACTAATAATAAGAGGTTTAGAATATTCTAATAAAGACAAATTTAGAATATACTTACAATAACAAGTTTAGAATATACTAAAAAAGACAAGTTTAGAAGGTGCTATTAATAATAATTCTAATGTGTAGTAATAATGACATGTTTAGAAAATACTAAGAATGACCTGTTCAGAATATACCAATAATAAAAAATTTTGAATGTAGTATTAACAATAACTTCAATATGTACAATAATAAAAATATTAGAATATACTAATTATAATAAGATAGAAGGTACTATTAATGATAACTTTAATTTGCACTAATAATGACAAGATACTACTTATGATAAATTCTATGTGTATTAATAAGGACACGTGCAGAATGACAAGTTTAGAAGGTACTAAAAGTTTAGAAGGTAGTATGAAGGATAACATGAATGTGTAGTAATCGATAATTTTATCGGTACTTGTAATCAGAAGTTTACAAGGTATTATTAGTACACAATAAAGTTAACATTAGTAGGACCTTCTAAACTTATCATGATTGGTATATTCTAGCCTTGTCATTATTAGTACACATTAAAGTTATCTATACTTATATTCTACACTTGTAATTATTTGTATTTCCTAAACATGTCATTAATAGTATATTCTAAACCCGTGACTATTTGTACTATTTGTTCGCATTATTAATACCTCCTAATACCTCATTATTGTTAGTACATTCTAAATTTATTATTATTAATATAGTCTAAACTTGTCATTACTAGTATATTCTAATCTTGTCATTATTAGAACATATTGAAGTTTTCATTAATAAACTTATAAACTTGTCATTATTAATATATTCTGAACATGTCGTTATTATTTCATATTAAAGATATCACATATATAAAGTTTAGAATATATATAGTTTAGAATAAAATAATAATTACAAGTTTAGGAAATACTAACAATGAAATGTTTAGACTATGATAATAATGACGTTTAAAATATACTAATAATGACAAGTTTAAAATAAGTTTAGAAGGTATTATTTAATGTGTACTAACAATTACAAGTTTAGAATATACTAATCATGTGTGTGCGTGTGTGTGTATGTGTGTGTGTGTGTGTGTGTGTGTGTGTGTGTGTGTGTGTGTGTGTGTGTGTGTGTGTGTGTGTGTGTGTGTGTGTGTGTGTGTGTGCGTCTTTGTTTTGGCGCGAACGAGAGCGTGGCCTCAGTGTCGAAGACGGCCTTGTTGAGGGTGGACGCATTTGTTGATTCTAATCTAGTCAGGAGGTACTGTCTGAGAGATTCAGAATGTACTATCAATGATAACTTAAATTGATAATAACAACTTTGGAATATACTATTAATGATAACTTTAATGTGTACTAATAAGAAAATTTTAGGACAAGTTTAGAATATACTAATAATGACACGGTTATATTATACTAATAATGATATTACTATTAATGATAACTTTCATTTGTACTAATAATGACTATTAATGGTAACTTTAATGTGTACTAATAATTACAAGTTTAGAATATACTAATCATGTGTGTGTGTGTGTGTGTGTGTGTAATAATAATAATAATAATAATAATAATAATAATAATAATAATAATAATAATAATAATAACTAATAATAATAATAATAATAATAATAATAATAATAATAATAATAATAATAATAATAATAATAATAATAATAATAATAATAATAATAATAATAATAATAATAATAAAAGGTTTATTTCCATTACAGTGGTACACTGACAATAATACATTGGAAAAGTTGATTAAAGATATAAAACTTGGAATATATACATGGAGCAATTTTACAATGAGTTAATTATGTGCACAATAGATGGGATAGCACTGTTTTTGTAGCGGTCTGTCCTTGGCGCTTTGATTGGTATGAGTCTATTTATGTGTCTAGTGGCAAGGCGAGTTGGTGGAGCATCAGGAGGGAGGAGGTGACGGTGTCTAGGGTGGGAAAGCAGGCTTTCCCCAAATTTACTTAGTGCCTCCCCGTGCCGCTGGGACACCCTAGATAGAGTAAGGGTGGTAAGAGCATGGTCGTAGCTGCTGTACTCCACGCCCAGGATGATCCTGCACGCTCTCTTTTGTACCCTCTCCAACTTTTGTCTCTGTGTGAGGGTGAGTGAGCTGGACCAGGCTGGTGAGGCGTACATGAGGGTGGGGAGTATGAAAGTTTTGTAGACCTCCTGTAGCTCAGATGTAGGTGTTCCTAGTGATTTTAACCTACTCAGCATATACAGTTTGTAGGACGCTGTCCTGACTATATTGGTGATATGTTGGTTCCAATTGGAGGGGGTGGGGGCCCAATGAAAGTTGTGGAGGAGGTACTGCTTGGGTGGAGGTACAAAAGTGCATCACTACGGTCTTGTTGGTGTTGATTGTGACGTTGTTGTTTTCCGTCCACATCATGTGTGTGTGTGTGTGTGTGTGTGTGTGTGTGTGTGCGTGTGTGCGTGTGTGTGTGTGTGTATGTGTGTGTGTGTATTTGTGTGTGTGTGAATGAGAAGTTTAGAATGTACTAATAATGATGAGGAATTAGGAGCTATTATTCATGTTTGGAAGGTAGTATTAATTATAATTTTAACGTGTTCTTATAATGACAAGTTTAGAACATATATATAATGACAGGCTTAGAAGCTACTATTTATGATAACTTTAATGTGTACTAATAATGACATGTTTAGAGTATTTCAATAATGACAAGGTTTGAAGGTATTATTAATGATATCTTTAATATGTACAAATAATGACAAGGTTTGAATATACTAATAATGACAAGTTAATAAGGTACTATTAATGAAAACTTTAATGTTATCTAATAATGACAAGTATAAATAAGAAGCTTGGAATATTCTAATAATGACAAATTTAGAATATCGTAATAACGACAAGATTAGAAGGTACTATTAATGATAACTTGAATACGTACTAATAGTCAGTAGTTTAGAATAAAATAACAATTACAAGTTTAGGAAATACTAACAATGAAATGTTTAGACTATGATAATAATGACGTTTAAAATATACTAATAATGACAAGTTTAAAATAAGTTTAGAAGGTATTATTTCTTATTACTTTAAATGACAATTTTATAATCTACTAATTATGATAAGTTTAGAAGGTACTATTAATGATAACTATAATGTGTACTATTAATGAAAAGTTTAGAATATGCAAGTAATGAGTTCAGAAGGTACTATTAATGATAACTTTAATGAGTACTAATAATGGTAAGTTTAGAATATACTAATAATGACAAGTTTAGAGTTTACTATCAATGATAACTTTAGAAGGTACTATTTATAACTTTATTGTGACACGTTTAGAATATACTAATAATGACATATTTACAAGGTGCATTTAATGACTACTAATAATGACAATTTTAAAATATACTATTAGTAATATGTGTACAGGATACCATTAACGATAACTTTAATGTGTACTAATAATGGGAGGAATAGCATATACTAATAATGACAAGTTTAGAATATAGTAATAATGATACGTTTAGAAGGTACATAAGAGCATAAGAACATATGAATAAAGGAGAATGCAAGAGACCACAAGGCTTACATATAACCATCACCACCTGTGCTCCCCTTCCATAAAGTTTTCTCGCCGTTTCTTAACAGAACTGATGGTTTCAGCGCTCATTACATGGTTACTAAGACATTGATCACCATATTGTGTTGGTATGGTGTATAGTATATGTATTGTATTATTTTAGTATTTATTGTAATGATTATATTATAAAATGTATTTTGTATTTATGTTGGATATCGCAGATGCGATGCGCGTCTTTGTTTTGGCGCGAACGAGAGCGTGGCGTCAGTGTCGAAGACGGCCTTGTTGAGGGTGCACGCATTTGTTGATTGTGTCATTTTGTGTGTATCCAAATGTAAAATTTAACTCTTTAAGGGGAACCCCCACCCCCAGATTTAAGAATTTTTTTTTATTACATAAATACATAGTAGGGATCTTGCTCTAGATGCTGGTAAAGTATTTTTATCGTACCGCCATTTTTAAAGGGTTTAAAGGGCCTACCCTCCCTCCCCCCGGCAGCCAAATACTGCGCACGACCATTGTTTACATACGTTTTGACCATATTTTACTCTATTTTTTGCGTTTGATGCACTTATAAAGTTTTCTCTTATGTCCGGTATGCACGTGAGTATGTGGTGTGAGGAAGTTCAGCCTGCACGACTGGCAGTGGCCTGAGAGCCTTACAAAGTAAAGGACATGTTCATGTTAACTTGCTGCGTTCATTAATTTGCTGTGTGAAATTCGCATCTATTTTTCAGAGAAGAGAAATTTGAAGATATTAGCTATGCCTAAACTATCCAAACAAAAGGCACACTTGCAGAAGATAAGAACGTCTACATTAGCAACTCAAGGGGAGAAAGAAAGAACCCCAGCATCAACTTTGTTATCACCACCTCCGCCACCACCACTAGTACTCCCTCCAGCAGCTCTCTCCCTGCCATCTACATCCACATCCTCAGCACCTGATCCTCTGTCCTCTACACCTATAGCAAACAACTGTTTGCTAACAAGTGGCTACAAGGATGCCTCCTTGTTGCAACACCTTGGGTTTAGAGTCTCAAACCTCACAGTGATGTCCCTGATGCAGCAAGAGCCTGTTCCAACATCAGAAAGGAAACCCAAGAAAAGAAAGAGAGCTGAATCCCAGCAATCAGACTACTTTGCTGGGTCATTCTAGACCAAGAACTCAAACTTTGCGACAAAGAGTAAGGTGGCGCCTTATGAGACCCTCACTTTGAGTGAATAATACCCTACACTGTAGGAGGGTACAAAGTGCCTGAGTTACTTGAAAGATGCAAAATCATTATGAAAATACAATGGAACCTGTTTTTAATGGGTCTTAGGAGGTCCAATGTAAAATTTAGTCAAACTAAGGGGAAAAAAAAACTTTAACACTAGTTTCTCAAAAATTTAAGTTTTTGATACACAAAGTCTATCTCCTTCATCAATTTTCAACCGGTTTTTGCATATGAGGTCTCTATTAATAGCTAGATAAATGACAAAAAATGAAATAGATAGTTTTTTGCATATGTTAAATAGAAATCTTTAATAACGTGTCAAAGTAAAAAATTTGCGTTTTTTTCGATAATTTTTTATATTTTTTTCCCTCGGCGTTAAACAAAGATATTAAAAAAAACTTTCTATTTTGTTTTTTATATATATGTAGAAGATTCTTTTCCTGTAAAATGGAAGACATCGAATAAAAATTGTAAGAATAAAACTCAAGCTGTGAAGGTTTCCTCAGACCTAGATATCACAAAAAATCAGCAAGATCCTTCAGAAAAAAAAAAAAAAAAAAAAAAAAATTGGGTGGGGGGGTCCCCTTAATTTGCGCACTCATTAGCCACCCAAAACATTAAATGGTGGCAGCATATAAACAATCATTGTGCACGCCTCCACAGACTAAAATTAGAGGGCTGAGCGTCCGTTGTGTGTTTTTTTCTCTCTCTCTCCCATTTTCCTTTCCACAGGCTACAGGATTTGTTAGTTGAGACGTACTAGTGTTTTCTCATTGTGGACCAGTGACTTTTTATTTACGTAAACATAGCACCAAATATCAGCAACAGACAGCACCATTGGGTGCATGCCGCTGTGTGATTTAATTTGGACAACGTTTTCCCCGAGAATCTTCGTGGCCGGCCTTCTTTGGGACTGATATCCCTGTCTGCTTTAGTGAGACGGTCGTCTCAAGTCACTTCGTGACTTGCAGTTTAAATTGCTCCGTGGATGAAGACGGATTCGTGATTGCAGTCTCAAAATTCTCGGTCGGCGACTACACCGGCCTTGTAAGCGTATGCTCTGCTCCCGCTTACCTTGTCACTTACCAGTTTTGTATAATTTTTGCCTTCGGCATACTTGTATTGTCATTTTTTTTGTGTGAATATAGTGTCATATACAAAAAAAAAAAAAAAAAAGAATATACTACTAATGAAAAGTTTAGAATATAGTAATAATATCAAGTTTTGAAGGTACCATTAATGGTAACTTTAATGTTTAATAATAACAGCAAGGTATAATATACTAATAATGACAAATTTATAAGGTCCTATTTATGATAACTTTAATGTGTACTTATAATGACAAGTTTAGAACTAATAATGACAAGTTACAATGAAAGTTTAAAAGGTACTATTAATGGGAATATCATAATAATGAGAAGTTTAGAATGTACCATTAATAATAACTTTAATGACAAGTTTAGAATATACTAATAAAAAGTTTAAAAGGTACTAATGATAATAAGTTTAATGTACACTAAGGTTTAGAATATATTAGAGATGATATGTTTAGAATGTTCTATTAATGATATCCTTTAATGTGTAGTAATAATGACTAGTTTAGAATATAGTAATAAAGACAAGTAAGTTGAGTGTCGTAAAATGAAAATTTTAGACTATACTAATAATAATAAGTTTAGAAGGTACTATTAATGGTATATTTAATGTATACTTATAATGATAAGGTACGCATATATTAACATAATAAAAAATTTTGAATGTAGTATTAACAATAACTTCAATATGTACAATAATAAAAATATTAGAATATACTAATTATAATAAGATAGAAGGTACTATTAATGATAACTTTAATTTGCACTAATAATGACAAGATACTACTTATGATAAATTCTATGTGTATTAATAAGGACACGTGCAGAATGACAAGTTTAGAAGGTACTAATTATGACAAGTTTAGAAGGTAGTATGAAGGATAACATGAGTGTGTAGTAATAATGACATGTCGATAATTTTAATGTGTACTTGTAATCAGAAGTTTACAAGGTACAAATAATGACAAGGCTAATAATGAC
This sequence comes from Oratosquilla oratoria, assembly GCF_046742065.1. NCBI lineage: Eukaryota > Metazoa > Arthropoda > Malacostraca > Stomatopoda > Squillidae > Oratosquilla > Oratosquilla oratoria. The sequence continues at coordinate 29,517,362 of NC_134796.1, forward strand.
AAACTTGAAAGGTATTATTAATGATAATTTTAATAACAAGTTTAGTAGGTTTGCACTAATAATGACAAGTTTAGAAAATAATGATAATTTCAATTTGTACCTAAAATGAGTATTTTAGAATGATCTAAAAATGACAAGTTTAGAACATATTATTAAAGAAAATTTAATGTGTACTAATAAAGAGAAGTTTAGAATATACTAATAATGCGAAGTTTAGAATTTTTCAAATAATGACAAGTTTAGAAGGTACTACTAATGGTGACTTTAATGTCTACTAATGATGAAAATAATTACAAGTTGATAAGGCACTATTAGTCATAACTTTGTTGTGTACTGGTAAAGTTTAGTATATACTAATAATGACGTGTAAAATATTCTAAGTACTAATAAAAGAAAGTTTAGTGTATACTAATAATGAAAAGTGTAGAATATTCTAATAATGATAAGGTTACCATGTACTAATAATAGTATAGATTTTCCTAATATTGAGAAGTATCAATTATAACTTTAAGGTGTAGCAATAATAAAAAGTTTAAAATATACAAGTTTAGAGGGTACTATTAATAACATGTTTATAATTTACTAACAATGAAATGTTTAGAATATACTAATAAAGAAAGGTATGATAACTTTAATTTAAAATATAGTAGTAATGACAAATTTAAAAATACTAATAATGAAAAGTATAGAATATACTTATAAAGACACCTTTAGAATATACTAATAAAACATATTTTGAATGTGATAATAATGACAAGTTTAGAATATACTAATATTGACAAGGTACTATTAAAAAAGTTTATAAGGTATTATTATTGATATATTTAATGTGTACTAATAATGACAACATATATACTAATATAAAAGAGTTTATAATACGCTAATAGAAAATACTATCAGTATATAGAAATAATAGAATAACAGAAGAAGAAGAATTACAGTTTTAGAATACAATTATAACGTAAAGATTATACAAGTAATGAAAATTTTAAAATATACAGATAATGACAATGTAGAAGGTACTATTGTAAGGACAGGAATTTTGAAGGGATATTATTTTTGGAATTTCGTTTTATTTATCTATTTATTTATTTGAGTGTTGACTTGAGAGACTGGGTAGTATGGACGTCGTGACGGTTTTACTCAACCAAGAAGCAAAGTAGAAAATAGAGCCTTAATAGACCATGAATTTATTCTATTCTATGTCTGCCCATCAAGATGTGTTGGCAAAGAGCCTTACTATAATCATTGAAGAAAAACATACAATAGGAGATAGCTACAAATATATTTCAGCTGATTTTGGTTCAACTAATCTTCGAGGCGACATTAGAATGTTCTCGAACATAGCGGGCGCACCGTAGCTCCGCCCACCCGTGACGTCACTGACACGTTCGGACAGAGACGTAAACTAGAGCCATTAATTTTAAGAGTAATAGGAAAAATTCCCAACTTTCAGTTCAGGATTCCACTAGAGAAATAGTTTAGGGAGAGATTGTAGCAGCTAGGGGCTGTGTTGAGAAGCGAAATGAAGTTTTACGAAATAATACAACAGGGAGGTTAGTAGTTTACCCATAGATACGAACACATAGCCGTCTCGTTTTTTTTTTTTTTGTGCGCAGCTAAAATTTTAATCTGATGCCAAAAACTATCCCGATAACAGGTATGGGTACGTTCTGTAAGATTAATGAAAATAAATGTCAATATGTGAGTTAAATGATATAGTGCAGATATAGTAGGTAGATAGTTATTATTATTATTAAGTTTTGAATCTGATGCCAAAAACTATCCCGATAACAGGAAAAAAAGGGTTTAAGGGAGTGTACTCCACAAACACTGCGTGGAAGGAGTTAGACGGTGTCACGCATATATACATTAGCTATGAGAGTGTAATCCTTAGAGTACAATTCTGTCTGTGATCGTTCTCTAATAAGAACACGGGGTTGAAGGTAGACACAATATTGTAAGTAGACTTATACAGTGACCGGAAGGTTGGAGCGTAAATAACTACGTTTTTCCACGTGCCTGTGACCTCACTTATGATGCCCATAAAAAAAAAAAAAAAAAAAATATCTCGCATACCCATATATTTTTCATATTGTAAGGATCAATAGATTGTCTAGTTGGAGAAAACCACAATATACTTTTGTATTTTCTTACTATATTTTTGCTTCAGTGTAATAATTAACACATAGAAAACCTTCACTTATATTCTTTTACTACCCCCACTTGGGCATAGGCCTTTTCGCTACCCAGAACCAACCCCGAACGACCTGAGGAAAGGGGACGGAGTCAGACGTGAATAACAAGGAGCAGTTTCCATTTATGGTCAGATATATCCATATAGACGATTGGGTGGTGGCAGCGTATACCTTGATTTCTTATTTCCCAAATCGTTCTTATGTGGGTATCTCTGATCACTCCCATTGGAGGTGCTCTTGGTTAAACACTAATCAATCGACGGCACCACACTATTAATGATAGTTCTCATCTGTAATAACAATGACATATTTTGAATATGCAAATAAGGTAAGATGAAAGGTACTATAAATGATAACTTCAATGTGTTCTAATAATGACAAGTTTAAAATATACTAATAATGAGAAGTTTAGAAGATACTATTAATGATGAATTTAAGGTGTTCTAATAATGACAAGTTAAGAAAATACTAACAATGACAAGTTTAGAAGGTACTCCCATACTATTGAATGTGTTGTAATGATAACTTTAATGTATTGGCAAGTTTTCAAGGTACTAATGATATCAAGTTTAGAAAGGAGTATAATTTATAATTTTTAATATGTACTAGTAAAAATAAGGTTAGAAGGTACTCTTTCTGATCATTTTAATGTGTACTAATGATGACAAGTTTACAAGGTACTAATAATAACGCGTTTAGAAGGTATTATTAATTATAACTTCAATGTGTTGACATGTTTAGAACGTACTCATAACAAAAAAATTAGAAGGTGCTATTAATGATAACTTTAATGTATACTAATAATCACGTTTATAAGTTTCTACTAATGCTAACATTAATGTGTTCTAATAATGGCAAGTTTAGAAATTACTTGTGATGATAACTTTAGTGTGCACACTTTAGAGGGCACTAATGATGTCAAGTTGAGAAGGTACTATTAAGGATAACTCTAATTTGTACTAATAATAACATGTTTAGTAGGTACTAATAATGACAATTTTGGAAGGTAGCCTACTATTAATGATAACTTCAATGTGTACCAATAATGACAAGTTTTGAACATACTAATAATTTCAAATTCAGAAGGCAATATTAATGATAGTTTTAATGTGTACTAATAATGAGAAGTTTAGAAGGTACTATAAAGTTTAGGAAATATAGATATAGTAATAATGACATGTTTAGAATATACTAATAATAACACGTCTAGAAAGTACTACTAATGATTACTTTAATGTGTACTACAGTATTAATGACAATTTTAGAACATACCAATAAAGACAATTTCAGAATGCACTAATAATGACAAGTTTAGAATACAATAATAAAGACAAGTTTAGAACATACTAATAATTACAATTTTAGAGCACACTAATTGTGATGAATTTAATATATAATGATAATGACAAGTTTGAAATATACTACTAATAATAAGATGAAAATATACTAATAATAACAACATTAAAGTATACTAAAAATGACAAGTTTTAGATACTTTAATAATGACAAATTTAATGTCTTCTACTATAAACAAGTTTATAAGGTACTAATAAGGACAATTTTAGAATATTCCAATAATGAAAAGTTGGGACTAATTATGACAAGTTTAGATTATGACAATAATGACAAGTTTAAAATATTCTAATAATGACAAATACTATATAATAATGACAAATTTAGAATATACTAATAATGAGAAACTTAGAATATTCTTATGATATAATTACAAGTTTAAAATATACTAATAATTACAATTTTAGAAGATATATTACTTTTAATGTGAACTAATAATGAGAAGTTTAGAAGGTACTCTAAAGTTTAGAAAATATTGTTAAGGACAATATAGTAATACTGACAAGTTTAGAATATACTAATGATATCAACATGTTAAGCTTAAAACATTCAAATAATGAAAATTTAGAATATACTAATAATGACACCTTTAGAATATATTAAGTTTAGAACATGCTAATAATGAAAATTTAGAATATACTAATAGTGACACGTTTAAAATATACTAAAATAACTAGTTTAGAATATTCTAATAACGAGATTGAAATATACTAATAATGGCACGGTTAGAATGTACTTTAATAACACTAATAATAACACGGTTAGAATGTACTTTAGAAGATACTATCAATGATGACTTTAAAGTTGCTTATAATATTTCTTTGTCGCTGCTCGTGCCGCTTAAATTGTTTTCATCGGCTTAAGAAACCTGCACAGCGAAGCTATAGCGATAATCCCATACCACACTCCTGGTCATATGGCCACTTCCCGAAGGTTGAGTGTGGTTGGAATTTTCCGCCAGAATCATCAGAAATGTAAAATTCCCGGCTCTGTGCAGGCATGCGCATTGTCGACCCCACCTCCCCCTCCCTACCCCTCCCTTCTTAGCCGGCTCGCCTGAGTCGTCACTTCAATGAGAAATGAAGGCTTCGCCTGTGGGAGGAGGGAGGGACCCTAAATCTGTGCAGGTTTCTTAAGCCGATAAGAACAATTTAAGCGGCACGAGCCGCGATAAAGAAATATTATCGGCTGAAAGAAACCTGCACAGCAAAGCTATGCATGAGACGAGGACAGGTGGTAGGAGAGGTGAAGCCTGATTCAAACCGTTATTACATGTATCTTTCCTATGGGAGACTTATTCATTTTATCACTCAGTAGAGGGGAGAAAATAAACGTCAAGTACCCACACCGAAGAATGTGACATGCACAACATTGCACTGTTCACACAATGCGTAAATTATACGAAAATCGTATCCTGTTCAGCGGTTCCTGGGCCCCTCCCCACTCCTCGGCTGGAGAGGTGCGGTAATGCTGTTGGCTAGGCAGGCTGACCCCAGTAGAAGGGCCCCATCTCATTAGCCCCCCGAATCACGGCTGGGTTGGCCAGTAGGTCTGGGCCCGGGCCTGGGCCTGGGCCTAGGCTTGGGTCTGGGGCCTCGGCTTCGGCCTGTGCCCTGGCCTGGTCCTTGGCCTCGGCCTGGGTCTCGGCCTGGGTCTGGACCTGGGGCTGCCGAGAGGCCTGATGACCCTCGGGGGCGCCACACTCCGTACCATAAGACACGTCCCCCTGTCCTCCGAGAGGACCCAGGACGACTCGGAGACGGGGACGGATTGCGAGCGTATAAGGTCAAAGTCTACGCCTAGGGCCTGACGATGCAAGCCGTGAGGCGTTAGAGGACCATTGATGGTTGGAGGTATGGGGCTGCTGAGAGACCTGATGACCGTCGGGGGCGCCACACTCCGTACCATAAGACACGTCCCCCCCGGCCTCCGAGAGGACCCGGGTTGCGAGCGTATAAGGTCAAAGTCTACGCCTAGGGCCTGACGATACAAACCGTGAGGCGTTAGGGGACCATTGATCGTTGGAGGTATGGGGCCGCCGAGAGGCCAGACGACCCCCGGGGGCGCCCCCCTCCGCACCACCAGACTCGCAGGAAAGGGCACAAACCGGACCAAATAGATTTAAGAAGGCAACAACTGGTTCACTATTAGGGTGGTCGAAGAATGGGACAAATCGGCAACCATGCAGAAAGCGCTGAAATTGTCAGTTAATTAACAAGCAGGAAAGAGACTCACCGGCAAAAAAAAAAAAAAAAAAAAAAAAAAAAAGGGCCGGCAGCGGGTATACCACTCAGTCCGTTTCCGCGCTAGAAGTGACGACTCAGGCGAGCCGACTAAGAAGGGAGGGGTAGGGAGGGGGAGGTTGGGTCGACAATGCGCATGCCTGCACAGAGCCGGGATTTTACATTTCTGATGCTTCTGGCGGAAAATTCCAACCATCACTCAACCTTCGCGAAGTGGCCATATGACCAGGAGTGTGGTATGGGATTATCGCTATAGCTTCGCTGTACTGGTTTCTTTCAGCCGATAATGACAAATATAGAATATACTAATAATTTTTAGAATACATTGATAATGACAAATTTAGAAGGTACAATTAATGATAAATTTAATGTGTACTAATAGTGACAATTTTAGAAAATACTAATGATGACAGGCTACAGGGTATTATTAATGATAATTTTCATGTGTACTAATAATGACATGTTTAGAATATACTAATAATGACAAATTTAGAATATACTAATCATGGGAACATGACATGAATAGAAGGTACTATTAACGATAACTTTCATGTGTTTTATTAATTACAAATTTAGAATATACAAATAACATGTTTAGAACTTACTGTTAATGGTAACTTTAATGTTTACTAATAATGACAAATTTATTAATAATGACAACACAACACCACAGTGTAAGCAAAACTATATATTTTGGTTGCTAACTGCAATCCTCTTCAGTAGTACAAAATGGAGGGTGCATGCTATCTTAAAAAGCAACCTCATAGAAAAAAGGGAACTTGGTAAAGAAAAAAAATGCCCTTATCCCTACTTTATCTGACATGAGGTCGGGTGAGGGGGGGGGAGAGGAAGTTACTATAAATGAAGACCTAAATGTCTACTAATGATGAAAATGATTACAAGTTGAAAAGGCACTTGTAGTCATAGATTTATCGTTTACTAAAAAAGGAAAGTTTAGTATGTACTAATAATGACAAGTTTACAAGGTACTAATAACGATAAATGTGTACTAATACTAACAAACAACCTCCATGCCATTGTTAGTATATTCTAAACTTATCGTTATTAGTACACATTATGTTATCTATAAAAGTACCTTTTTATTAGTACCTTCTAAACTTGTCATTATTAGTACATATTATATTTATTATTAATAGTACCTTCTAAACTTGTCAGTATACAAATTAAAATTATCATTAATAGTACCTTCTAAACTTGTCATTATTAGTATCTTCTAAATCTGTAGTTTATAGTACACATTAAAGATTTCATTAATTGTACCCTCTAGCATGTTATTATTAGTACATATTAAAGTTATCATTAATATACCTTCTAAACGTGCCATTATTATACACATTTAAGATATCATTTATAGTATCTTCTAAATTTATAAATATTAGTATATTCTAAACTTGTTATTATTAGTAAACATTAAAGTTATCATTGATAGTAGCTTCTAAATTGGATATTATTAGCACAATCTAAACTTGTAATTATATTATTAGTACACATTAGATTTATCATTGATAGTACCTTGTAAACTTGTCATTATTAATACCTTGTAACTTGAAATCATTAGTACACAGTGAAGTTATCATTAATACTACCTTCTAAACTTCTCAGTATTAGTATCCTCTAAACATTTCATTATTGCTACACATTCATAGTACCTTCTAAACTTGTCATTATTATTATACATTAAAGAAAACATTAATACTTTCTTTATTAATACACATAAAATTTCTCATAAGTAGTATCTTCTAATCTTGTCATTATTAGTACACATTAAAGTTACCTCTGGTTCCTTCTAAACTTGTTATAATTAGTATATTCTAATCTTCTTATAGTTACATATTTAAGTTATTGTTAATACTACGTTCAAAAATTGTTATTATTGGTATATTCATTATTAGCATATTCTAAACATGTCATTATTAGTACACATTAAAGTTATCATTAATAGTACCTTCTATACTTGTCTTTTTTAGTATATTCTAAACTTGTCATTATAAGTATACTCTAAACTTGTCTTTATTAGAATATTCTAAATATTTTATTAGTATATCGTAAACATGCCATTGTTTAGTATATTCTGAATTTTCATTATTAACTTATTGTAATTTTGTCATTTTTTTATATTTTAAAATTGTCATTATAAGTATATTCTAAAATTGTGATTATTAGTTTATTTTAATCTTGTTATTATTATTAAACATTAATTTCATTATTAATACTACCTTCTAAACTATTCTTAATTTTTGTTATTAGTACACATTAAAATTGTCATTAATAGTACCTAATAAACTTGTCATTAATAGTACCTAATAAACTTTTTCTAAATTTGTTATATCTAGTACATTATTAGTTGTCATTACTAGTATATTCTAAAGTTGTTATTTTAAGTATATCCTAAACTTGTTATTATTAGTACTCATTAAAATTATCAATAATAATTATCAATGAAAATAATAAATAAATAAATATTATCAATAAAAATAATTGTTATCAATTAAAAGTTATCAATAATAATTGTTAGTATATTCTAAACTATTCATTATTTGTATTTTCTAGACTTGTTTATTAATGACAATTTTAGAATATATTAAGAATGACAAGTTTAGAATATACTAATAATGACAAGTTCAAAATATACTAATAATGACAAATTTAGATGGTAATTTTAATGTGTACTAATAAAGAGACGTTTAGGTATACTAATAATGACAAGTTGCGAATATAGAAATACTTACGAGTTTACATATACTGTATACTAATAATGGCTAGTTTGAAATAAACTAAAACGATAAGTTTAGACTATAGTAATAAAGACAAGTTTAGAATATACTAATAATGACAAGTTTAGAAAACGCTAATAAGTTTAGACTATAGTAATAAAGACAAGTTTAGAATATACTAATAATGACAATTTTAAAATGTACTAATAATGACAAGTTCCGAATATTTTATTGATACTAATAATTATTAACCTAGTTATTAATGATGATTTTATTGTTTACTAATAATGACAAGTTCAGAATATACGAATAATGTTACGTTTAACATATTCTAGTAATGACAAACTTTAGACAAACTTACTATATACTACTAACGACAAGTTTAGCATATAGTAATAAAGAGAAGTTTACAATAAACTAACAATGACAAGTTTCTATTAATAATAACTTTAATGTTTACTAACATTGATAAGTTTAGAATATACTAATAACAGCAGTTTTAGAATATTCTCATAATAACAAGTTTAGAATATATTGATAATTTTAATTTGCACTAATAATGACAATTTTAGAAAGTAGTATTAATGACAAGTTTAAAAGGTACTATAAATTGTAATTTCAATGTGTACCTAAAATGAGTACTTAGGAATAATCTAATAATTACAAGTTTGAAAAGTATTATTGATGAAAACTTTAATGTGTGCTAATAAAGAGAAGTTTAGAATATACTGATAATGAGAAATCTAGAATATACTAATAATGATTAGATTAAAAAACACAAATAATGACAGGTTTAGAAGGTACTATTAATTATGACATTAATGTCTACTAAATATGAATTAATTTCAAGTTGAAATGGCACTATTAGTCATAACTTAATTGTGTACTAAGAAAGGAAAGTTTAGTAAGTACTAATAATGACAAGGTTAGGATGTACAACTAATGAAAAATATAGCGTTTACTTATATTGAGAAATTTAGATTAATGGTAGCTTGAATGTGTAGCAATAATAAAAAATATATATACTAGTAACGACAAGTTTAGAAGGTACTAATAATGACATGTTTAGAATATACTAATAATGGCAAGTTTAATATATACTATTAATAATAACTTTTAAGGTGAACTATATTTGGGAAATATTAATGATAACTGCAATATGCACTAATAATGACAAGTTTAGAATATACTAGTAATGAAAAGTTTAGAATATACTAATAAAGAAAAAAATTGTGTGTCACTTTTAATGTTAATTTTGATGTGTACTAATAATAAAAAATAAAATATAGTAATAATGACAAATTTATGA
>NC_134796.1:29544699-29547199 GCF_046742065.1 Oratosquilla oratoria
AAAGCTAAAGATAAATGTGGGTAAAAGTAAGGTGATGAGATGTACAAGGGGTGAAAGTGGCAGTAGACTGGAAGTGAACATTAAGGGAGAGCGACTGGAGGAAGTGAATAGTTTTAGATACTTGGGTGCAAGTGTAGCAGGAAAAGGTGGAGTGAAGGTGGAGGTAGAATGTAGATTGAGAGAAGCGAGTAAATGCCTTGGTGGTTTAAAGAGTGTAATGAGAAATAGACATTTGGGAATGGATGCGAAGAGGAGACTGTATGAAGGAGTGATTGTGCCAACAGCACTGTATGGGGAAGAAACGTGGAACATAAGAGAAGAAGAGAGAAGGAGTTTGAATGTGTTTGAGATGAGGTATCTGAGAAGTATGGTGGGGGTTACTAGGCTGGATAGAGTGAGAAATGAGGAGGTGAGGAGGAGGACAGGGGTGAAAAAGGATTTGGGAGATAGGGTTGATGAAAGAATATTAGGATGGTTTGGACACATGGAAAGAATGAGTGAAGAAAGACTAGTAAAAGAGGTATGGAAGGCAGATGTGGAGGGAGTGAACATGAGGGGACGTCCTAGGATGAGGTGGATGGATGGGGTGAAGGGGGCTTTGGGGAAGAGGGGAATGTCTGTTGAGGAAGGAAGGGAGAGGACGGAAGACAGAGGTGAGTGGAGAATGGTTGTATATGGATGATGTTGTGACTGCATGAGGAGGAATGGGTGGGGGGGTGGGGGGTGGGGTATTGGCTGCTTGTTATTGTGGCAAAGTAGCATGCAGTCGATACTTTAGGGTCTATATGGGGCGCCCCTACGGACCAGAGCCACACATCATTTTGTCTATGATAGAAGAAATTCTGTTCATAGAGAAATGATGACACTTTTATACTACGACTGTCCCTCCGTTATGCTGTCCCCCAACCCCTTGTTGCTGTCCTGTACCATTTCTCTGAGTATTCTCTTTCTGATTGGGGGAATTCCCTGTGGTGGGGGAAAAGAATACTGCCACCAAGTTTTCCCACTTGGATCGTAAGAGGCGAGAAGAAAGGGACGGGGAGAGGGACTAGGCATCCTTCTCCCTGTAGCCCCAAGGGGCAATTACCTAAAATGAAAAGAAAAGGCATAAGGGGTGCTGGCGGGCCTCGGGCCAGCACCCTAAGGTTTGGGTCTTTTAATGTGCGTGGATGTGGTACAGATGAGAGTAAAAGGGAAGAGATAGGTAGTATGTTTGTGAGAAGAAAGTTGGATGTGTTGGCTTTGAGTGAAACTAAGTTGAAAGGGAAGGGTGAGTGTATGTTTGGGAGTGTAAGTGGGAGGTTATCAGGAGTGAAGAGAGGGCGAGGGAGGGAAGGGGTGGCTATTCTAGTAAGTGAGGAGATAGGTAAAGGGGTAGTGGAGTGGAAGGAGGTTTCCTCAAGGATAATGTGGATGAAGGTGAAACTGGGAAAGGAGATGTGGGTCTTTGTAAGTGCATATGGGCCGGGCAGTGAGAAGAGCATGGAAGAAAGGGAGGCCTTTTGGATAGATTTAAATGAGTGCATAGAGGGTTTAGGAAGAAATGTCAATGTAATAGTACTGGGAGACCTTAATGCTAGAGTGGGAAACGGTCCAATCGATGGAGTGGTTGGGAAGTGTGGAGTTCCAGGAAAGAATCGTAGTGGAGAGTTGATGGTGGAAATGTGTCTAGAAAGAGAGTTGATGATAGCAAATACAGTGTTTCGGAAGAAAGTCAAGCATAAGTACACATGGGAGAGGGTGGTGGAGGGAAGGGTGGTAGATAGAGCGCTAATGGATTATGTAGTGGTAAATAGGATTATGATAGGAAGAGTTAAGGATGTACATGTGCTAAGGGGAGAGGGTGGGGGAATATCAGATCATTTTTTGGTGGAAGGTAAGTTGAGAGTGGAGGGTAGATGGAGAAGGAGGAAAGGGACAAAAGGTAGGGAGGTTCTTAGAGTGAACTCCTTGAATGAAAAGGAAAAGGAGAAGGAGTACGAAAAGAAGCTGAAGGAGGAGTGGGAGGGAGTTAAGGATAGAGCAGAGATGGTTGTGGAGGAGGAATGGGGATGGTTCAAGGAGGGAGTCTTAAAGTGTGCAAGGATGGTGTGTGGAACAAGAAGGACAGGGGGAAATAGAAGAAAGGGTAGTGAATGGTGGGATGAGGAAACAAAGAAGGTTGTAGAAGAGAAGAAGCGAGCATTCACAGATTGGTTACAAAAGAGGACAGGGGAGTCATATGAGACGTACAAAGAAAAGAAAAGAGAAGTAAAGCAAAAGGTAAAGGAGGCAAAGAGGAGAGCAGATGTGAAATGGGGTAGGAGTATGACAGAAAATTTTGAAAGTAATAAAAAGATGTTTTGGAAAGAAATTAAGAGAGGAAGAGGAGGCGAATCAAGTAGGGAAGAAAAGGTAAAAGGTACAGATGGAGAGTTGATAATGGAAGAGACGGCAGTGAGGGGAAGATGGGCAGAATATTTTAGGGAGTTGCTGAATGTGAAGGAGGATAGGGAGGGAA
>NC_134796.1:29552199-29560232 GCF_046742065.1 Oratosquilla oratoria
CTGAATGCGGTCTGGGGGCTGGGTTTATGGACTGACAGCGGGCACACGCCCTCACCGCATGCCGCACTTCTTCCCTTGATATGTTCGGGTTAACCTTCCTTGCCAGGAACAATGACCTATCGACCCCTAGATGATGCGTTTCGTGCAACTCTTTCGCACGAAAGGACACAGCGGCGCACATCTCGAGCTTCTCTTCCTGTTCTTCCTTCGCTTTCAGCCAGCTCTTCTTTACTCTGGTAAGCGCGTCCGCTTTGTTCGCCTCCGAGGATACCTTCCTCACCCTTATCTTCATGCCGAACTCGTCGATTAACTCTCTCAGGATCCCGAGGCGGCGCTTCACCAGGATCTCTGCAGCTCCTTTCGTGCGTACTCTCTTTTCAGCCGTCAGCACCGAGTTCATCCACTCCGCTACCGTGGCTGAGTCCGTCCTGATCTCGATCTCACGCAGCCCCCATTTCAGCGCCAAATTTGTTCCTTTTATGACCGCGTCCAACTCTGACACGTTAATATGGTGGTAGTCGTCCTTCTTCCGCTGCCACGCTCCATCTTCGACTATCACGTTCCCTATCTCCAAGACGGCGCCGGTTGCGATACTACTCGCGTCGCACCATACTACGCCATGGCTCTGCTGGGGCGCATTCCACTGTCCTCTCACAGGATCATCGTGCATCGTCCTCTGGACGACGTCGCGTATCATGGTTAGCGTGTCCTCATCAACCTTCTCTCCCCAATCTTTCGATCCCACCCTCCTCTTAATGTAGCTACATGCCGTACGAAGCCATCCGGCGATCGGGTAGTGGCCCACTAATTTGCCGCAAAGGGAGAAAAGTTCTCGTTTACACATTTCGTCCGTCACCTTCGGGATCTCGTTCCCTCGCTTGAACATCAGCGTTCCTGCCGCGTTCCTTTCCAGTCGCAGTCCCAACACAGCTCCTCCCTCCAACGGCTCCGGTTCCTTAGCTGTCAATCCGTACCGAGCCAGATGTTCCACCACGTTCGACGTTGATACTATGCCATCGTCCACCAGTATGTCGTCGAGGTACGAGTCAGTGCCCTTCTTCATCGCTTCAGTCTTCTCCAGTACCGTCTTCAGGATTCTTGTCATGATCCTCGGGGCCGAGCTGAGCCCAAAACTTAGTCTGGTCAAGCAGTTAATTCTCCCTTTGTATTTTACTAGCTGGTACTTCCATAGCTTCTTAGTCACGTGAATATGCAAGTAAGCCGCCCGCAAGTCTACAACAGCGGACGCCCCCCTCCTTCGGCGCCACCTGCGTAGGGTCTCACTACATACATCTACAAAATCGTCGCCAGTATGACACTTCACGAACTGGTTCAGCTCTCGGAAGTCCAGCACCGGTCCTACCTTTCTCTTGGTTGGCTGCACCACTGCCATCAAGGGCAGGATTCCGCCCTCCACTGGTTCCTCCCAGGGACTCAAGATTCCCTCCTCGATCCATCGCTCCACTTCGAGGTCAAAGTCCTCCCTCACCCCCTCTCTGAGGGTCCGTGTGTAGCAGTCGACTTTGTTCTTCAAGACGGGCGGGCTTTCCTTCGGATACCACTCTACTTCCCACTTCCGGCCGTCAAATTCTGCCCGGAAGTCCTCGTCCTCAATCGTGCACGGCGTCGCCCTCTCCCCAGGGTCGAGCTTCGGGCCAGCACCGCCCTCCGCGGCTCCCATTGCCATTCCTACGTCCTCACCCGGCCTCGGTCGGTTCTTCATCCTCTCTTCCGAGTCCTGCCTCATTCCAATCCGTACGAGCCCACCGATGAACGTGGCTTCTCCAAGCTGGGTAATTCCGTCCATTCCCAGCACCACGTCAATTCCCTCCATAATCGTTCTAATGACGAGCACTCTTAGTCGTATCGGGATACCCTCCACTATCATTCCAATTTCCTGGTCGCCATCGCATATCGTCTCTCTCCCGTCGACTGTCGTCAGGGCCACATCTCCCCGTCTGAACTCTTGAACTATATCGGTCCTCACAATCGTGGTTGAACAGCCAGAGTCTATCAGCGCCCTCGCGCGTCTCCCTCTCACCCAAATATCCACGATCGGCATACGACTGAACGGTGTCCTTACATTTCCTCGGCGGCCCCTCGCATAGTGGCCGCCGATGTCCCGTTTCCCTGACTGCAATTTCGGGCCATGTGCCCTGGCTGATTGCACGAGTAACAGATAAGCTCTACCTCCTTACAGTCCCTTGCCAGGTGACCCAGTCTCCGGCACTCGTAACAACGGACCCTCGACAGCCCGCGCCATCTGTTGTAGTCACCCCCGAGCTCACCCGTTCTCCCTTCTCGGCCAGTGGCCACTGTTCTCGCCCGCGCGCACTCTCCCGCCGAGGGCACTCTCCTTTGTGTCTGTTCGTTGGCCACAGCCACCATCGGCCCTTCATCCTTAGCCTTAGTCAGGAGCCTGGCGCGGGCTATAAGTTTGCTCATGTCTGCCTTTGCTGCATTTTCCATTGCCTGCAGCCCAGTCGATATGTAATCCGGAAACCCATTCACGAAAGCCATTCTCACTACCATCTCCAGGGAGTTGCCTTCGAGATTAATCAGGTCTGCCAATCGCCTAATGTCATTTGCGAACACGTCAACCTGTTCTCCCGTCCACCGCATTCGCCGTAGTTTGCAGTACGCTTCAAAGGGACTCTCGCCAAAAACTTCCTGTAACCTCTCCTTCACCTTTTCCACTTCCTTTTGATCTTCGGTTGCCATCTCCATGTAGACGGATAAAGCCACGCCCTCTAAATTTAGCGCGATGTAACTCGCCACATCCTTTACTCCCGTTAGCCGCGCGACCAAGGCTGCCTTTGTTAGCCACACGGAGACATCTCCTGTCCCGTCAAACGGCCTTAAGGTGACACTATTCATCTTGAACGGTTCGTTTTCACTCTCAGGTGCGGACATTGACGGCCCGTTTCCACTTACGGGTGCAGTCATTTTTGCGGTGCCTAGATAGCTTGTGATTCAAAAGTACTTACTTGTGCGTCGATGACGTGGTTCTTCGGTTTCGGTCGCTCCTGGGTGGGCCCTTACATTCGTTTGTGGCACACTCTCCACTTCTCTAGCCTAATTCCCTACCTCCTAACCATTAATGCTAGCTTACCATATCCCCCTTTCCGGGTACTGTACACTCCACTCACACTCGCATTCACCCTACCACCCACGCACGGTCCTTGTTCAGCACTGCGCCACCCAAGCCAACGTGAGGCCATCCCCCCACATTAGGGTGCGAAGGGGGATACCAGCGCTCGTGCCCGTTGACCCTCTCTCCCCACCCCCGAAAGAGGGGGGGGGTGCCAACCGTCCGTCCCCGTCCGCGCCATACACACTCACGCTCACACCACACTCTTATAAACAATTTTATTCTACCAAGCACCCTAAAAGATTTGATATTATGTGTATGTAAAGTCAGCCCATTTAAACATAAAGTTATGAATCACTGAATATTTCTGTTCAAATTGTGATCGTTTTCTAATTACATTTAGTACCGAGTCAAATTTTTATCTCTTTAGTTAATTTACTGTACCCACGGTATAATGCGTTTTTATCTGCAAATGTGATATTGCTTATTGCAGAGCGTCCGAAAAACAAAACAACATTCTCTCAAATTCTCTCATAGAAAACGTAAGAGACACAGACAGGCTAAAGAAAATATGGTTCAAACTCAATACGAGGAAGCGTCTTGTTATCATTTGTATCCCTTCATTTATGAGTTCCTAAAATATTCTAATAATAAATCCCCAAACCTAACAATAACCGTAACCTCTTCGAGAAGGGACCTTATGAGCATATTTTCTATACTTTATATCACTATGAGGTAAGATACAATGTTTTACAATTGATTTCATTAACAGGAAGTCTGAGTGACTAAGAAAGGAAGGCAGTCTTCTCTAATAACAGTCCTCGGCATTGGCACCCAGTGCCTCAGTGGGACTCAGCCTTGACAACAAACTGTTCTCTTACTGTTATCAAGGTACGACCGATGATGTATTTCGTGTTTACAGGGACCTGTTGGCGTCGTAATAATTTTAGCCAACTCTGACGATGTGTCTGTACGCCAGGCGATGATTATAACGACAAGACCAGCATGAGTGACATTGCAAACGGAATTATAACTGCTGAGAGATTGCGGTGAATGATAGATAGATGTAATCCTAGACCGGTTACTAGAATTAATTATTGGCTGGAGTAGGTAGCAAGTGCTAGCGAGATTAGTGGACCTAGAAAGGATCTAGATCCGTCACTAGAGCCCAACATCAAGGACACTTCATCCGTTCTACTTTTATCCATGACCTTATATTTGTTGCGGCTGTCTTTGGTGGGCAGATGAGTCTGGTCCTGCAGAGGTTAATCGAGATTTTTTGTCCTCCAGAGTCTGTAGTCCTGAGAACTCTCACTTTTTTTTTCTCTCTCTCTCTCTCTCTTGTGACACGGAGTCATCGTGGAGACATCTTGCAGAAACACGCCGTAGATGCAGGCCCATGAGCATTGATTCGCCGAGGCCAAAACGTTACTTTGGCAAACGGCTAATTATTTATTCCTCTGAGCGGGGGCCCCAAATAATGAACTGATTGATTCATGTCTGACCTCGAAACCTTCGTGGTTGCATATGATTACTCAAAATCATCCTCGGGGCTCCCCTCAGCTGAACCAAATCCTCGTCTGCCCTCCTCCGTTCCCATGAGGACCGCCGTGACATCGGTGCTGGAGTTTGCCTCCACGATATCTCTTGCACCTAATTCGGCGTCGTTTTTCTCTTTCTTCATAATAATGGCCGAAAAAGAGGAGACATGGGATATACGTTCATTTGATTTCTTTAAATCCCTAGATGTTCCTCTCAGGCCAGAAGAATATTGATAACGATGAGTCGTGATCTTCTGTGGCTAATCAAGACTCTTTTTATCTTTCGGAGTCTAGAGATCCGGGAGTCTAGAGACCCGCGGACCTCTTTTTGTGTGTGTGTTTGTAGTCGTCGTGTCTAAAAATGTCATGGAGGCACATTGTAGGTTCAGAGCTAGCAGCATTTATTCCTTCTTCGGCGTCGGTGTCGTCTCTTCCAGATAAGTCCTCTGGAGCTCCTCAAGTTCTTGTTGGAGCTCTTCGGGGTTTGGAAGCAATGAGGACATCTGGAGTCATCTTCATTTCTTCATCAGAGAGGCTCTAGTACACGGACTTCCCTGATAGGCACGCTAAACAACACATGACTAACCGCTATTTCTTTTTTTCTTTTTTCGTCAAGTCCAGTCTTCATATAAGTGTCATGAAAAGTGGTCACTTAGGACATACGTCCATTTGATTTCTTTAATTCCCTAGGTGTCCCTTTTCTGACTGTACAAAATCGTCTGTTGACAGCCAGAAGGATTTTGATTAAGATGAGTGTTTTTTTAACGATGGTAGCGAGATGAGTCGGGTCCTTCAGATTTTTTTTTTTTTTTTTTTTTGTTTTTTTTTTTTTTTTTTTTTTTTTTTTTTTTTTTTTTTTTTTTAGAAAATAACTGGTTGGGAAATGAACTGGTCCTTCAGAGGCTGTTCGATTTTTTTTAATCCTCCACAGAGTCTATAGGCCTGAGAGTTTTTTTTTCTTTCTTTTTTTCTTGTGACACGAACTCATCGTCGAGACGTCTTGCAGAATTACGTTGTTGATCCAGACACAGGAGCATCGACTCGCCGAGGCCTAAACGCTACTTTGGCGAGCGGCAAATGATTTTATTCCTCCGCGTGCGAGCCCCAAACAATGAATGGATTAATTCATATCTTGCCTCGAAACATTCGAGGTTGCATATGGTTAATCCATTCATCCTCGGGGCTCCCCTCAGCTGAATAAAATCTTCGACTGCCCTCCTCCGTTTCCATGAGGAGCTGCAAACGGGCATCGTCGGACTTGGGTGCTGGAGTTCGTCATCCACGATCTCCCTTGCACCTTCTTGAGCCTCCTCTCTACCCGATGAGTCCTCATGAGCTCCATAAGTTTTTGGAGCTCTTGGGGGTTCTGGACCATACGAGGACCTTCTGGAACTTTGTTAGTTCCTTCCCCGGGGTTTTCCCGCTCAGGGTCGTGAAGTCCTGGTCCTTCTTCAAGAAATTCTCCCCAGTCATCAGAGGGCTGGATGGCACAGGGATACGCCGAGGCTTTACGAAACGGTCTTCCCAGATAGACTCGCTAAGTACCACAGGGCTAACCACGTTTAACCGTATATATATATATATATATATATATATATAGACACATATATATATATATATATAATATATATATATATATATGTAATATATACATATATATATGTATATATATACATATACATATACATATATATACATATACATATATATACATATATATATACATATGTATATATATATATGTATATATATACATACATATATATATATATATATGTATATATATATATATATGCACATATGTATATGTATATATATTTATATATATATACATATATGTATATATATATATATGTATATTATATATATATATATATATATATATATATATATATATATATATGTGTGTGTGTGTGTGTGTGTGTGTGTGTGTGTGTGTGTGTGTGTGTGTGTGTGTGTGTGTGTGTGTGTGTGTGTGTGTGTGTGTGTTTTCATACTATGGCATGTGTTTACATTGTGTACAACAACAATACACCAAAGGTTATCAACGAGGCGGAGCTGCAGTGAACCTGCTGCAGCTCACTGATGCTCTTTATAAGACTTGAAAGGGAATGTATTTAAATTGTTTAAAACAAACACATTGAAAAACACATTGCTTGCAGAGAAAAAGCGTAATATTTTCAACTTACGGCGTGAGACTGTAAAATCATAGAAATTACGTAAGATTTACGCAAAAAACGTAAGACTTGACATGAATGGAATAGGAAGTCTTTCTCTGTACTCCAATACAGGTTTGTCTAATATTGACTGTAATTTCCTTGAAAGTATTTCAATGAATGTTATATGTATTTGGAAAAGCTCCCTACGAAAGGTGAAGGAATTTTTGTGAGCCATTTGGAAGTTTTGTTAGTACAGGGATTTCTGTTGGAAATAAATTACCAAAGAAAAGCTCCTTCTATGTGAATTTTGGGAAGGATGTAGAAATTTAGCAACTAAGGGCTCATGACTTTTATTTTACTAAATATTTCATCTCCTACAATATTCCGAGGTTGTTTACTGAATTCAGCCTTCAGTATTTTTTTAGGTGATCTTTGGTCAGTTATATATAAGTTTCTGTTTCGGCTAATAAGTTAAGAGCTTTGGTGTTATAATCACTTAGGTTAATTTTGACTAATTCTCCTCCTTTATCAGCTCTGGTAATGAAGATAATTTTACGTTTTGTTAAGCTATGCACTGCTTGTTTATAACGCTTTTGTAGCCCACTATCTTCATTAAAACTATCCAGTATACCTTGCAATAGTACACCTTCTAAACATTGCTAGCCTTAATTGTATGCATTAGATGGAGAGAAAGATCAATTGATAGAAATAGACACATATAAGAAGGGGATGATATATATATATATATATATATATATATATATATATATATATATATATATATATATATATATATATATAAAGAGAGAGAGAGAGAAGAGAGACAGGTGGACAGACAGGCACACAGGCAGACAGACGGACACACACACACACACATACACACACACACACACACACACACACACACACACACACACACACACACACACACACACACACACACACACACACACACACGTACGCACGGACACACACACTCACACATACACATACACACACACACACACACACACACACACACACACACACACACACACACACACACACACACACACACACACATAGAGAGAGAGAGAGAGGTGGGACATCCATGAGGTAGTCTGGGGCCATATCAGCTATGTATCATGGGGGGCATATATCCGTGTATGGAGCGAGGTGTCTCGAGAGCCGACAAATTACCCCAAACAACAAGTCTGCCCAAAGTATCGTCGTTACTGGGATTACTTCTCATTATAAGGCAAT
>NC_134796.1:29568232-29578232 GCF_046742065.1 Oratosquilla oratoria
CCTGCCTATCTGCCTACCTTCCTACCCACTTACCTACCTATATACCTTCCTATCTGCCTACCTACCTACCTACCTGCCTACCTACCTATCCACCTACTTACCTACCAACTTAGGTACATACCTGCCTACCTTCCTACCCACCTACCTATTTACCTATCTACCTGCCTACCTTCCTACCCAGCTACCTACCTACCTACCTATCTACCTACCTGCCTACCTACCTACCTCTCTACGTATCTACCTCCCTACCTACCTACCATCCTACCCACTTACCTACCTACCTACCGTCCTACCCACCTACCTACCTACCTACCTGCCTACCTACCTACCTAATTACCTACCTGCCTATCTCCCTACCTGCCTACCTACCTGCCTACCTCCCTACCTACCTAGCTACCTGCCTACCTACCCGCCTACCTACTTGCCTGCCTACCTACCTACCTGCCTACCTCCCTACCTAGTTTCCTGCCTAACTACCTACCTACCTATCTACCTACCTGCCTGCCTACCTACCTGCCTACCTACCTGCCTACCTACCTACCTACCTACCTACCTACCTACCTACCTACCTACCTGCCTGCCTGCCTGCCTATCTGCCTTTCTACCTGCCTGCCTACCTACCTACCTGCCTACCTCCCTACCTACTTGCCTGCCTACCTACCTACCTACCTGCCTGCCTACCTACCTACCTACCTGCCTGCCTACCTACCTGCCTACCTACCTACCTACCTGCCTACCTATATGCTTACCTGCCTACCTATCTGCCTACATGCCTACCTACCTACCTACTTGCCTGCCTACCTATCTGTCTGCCTACATGCCTACCTACCTACCTGTCTGCCTATCTACCTACTTACCTACCTACCTGCCTGCCTACCTACCTGGCTGCCTACCTACCTGCCTATCTACCTGCCTACCTCCCTACCTATCTGCCAACCTACCTACCTCCCTACCTACCTGCCTGCCTACGTTCCTACCTCCCTATTTGCCTAACTACCCACCTACCTGCCTGCCTACCTATCTGTCTACCTACCTACCTACCTAATCCTCCCTCCCCCCTCCCTCCCTCCCCCCTCCGCTCGTGCCCTTCGGAATAGGGCCATCCAATGTTGGCCGTGCGACAACGAATTCAGGAAGTGATGAGCCCGCAGACCAAGGCGAAATGGATTGCACGCGATAGTCAACACGCAAAAGACGACGGATACAAACTTAAAGACATTTTCCTGTTAAAATAAAATAGAAAATGAAAATAAAATCCAAGGAGGAAGTTGCTTACACTCACACGAAATTCCCTTCCTGTGCAGTCCGGCAGAGGCGTACCTCGAGTTCAAAACCCATCAATTACCAAACAGACTTTTGGGTAACAACTCATTATACGAATAGGGAATAAGTGGTTTATAATTTCTTAATATTATCGTTTTATGATATCTGGCACCAAAGGACTCGGAAGGGATTTAATAATAGGAACTGATGATATAGAAATTAATTATATTTTCATACTAAATGCTAACCGGACGAGCTATAATATTGGTTCCCAACCGTCAGGCCGAAAATTTAATCTAGATGTAAGTAGAAATGTTTTTGGTCACCATGTCAGTGAATAGAGTAAGCTTTCAGCCGAGTCGATTGGATATAATACACTTCGAAACTTTAAAATTCACCGAGATAAAAACTTTAGTAAAATTCTCCAACCTGGGAATTAATCCCTCGGAAGTAAGATTAATTCCCAGGTTAGAGAATTTTAGGCACCCGATAGCTCAGTTGGTAGGGCGTTGGCTTTGCGTTCTCGCAAGCCTCGGTGCAAATCCGGGGACAACTGTAGGAATTATTTGATTGACTACACCGTCACTGGTGATTCTATTCAGGTATGACAACGATGAAAGTCCATCAAGGAAACGTACCAGCTTAACCATGAGCTACGAGTTGGTGTTAGTTCTCTGTAAAAATTAAGTAAAGACGGCAGTTAGCAGTCGATTTAATCCCTCGGTAGTAAGATTAATTCCCAGGTTGGGGAATTTTAGACACCCGATATCTCAGTTGATAGAGCGTCGGCTTTGCGTTCTCGCAAGCCTCGGTTTGAATCCGGGGACGACTGTCGGAATTACTTGATTGACTACACCGTCACTGGTGATTCTATTCATATATATATATATATATATATATATATATATATATATATATATATATATATTTATGTATATATATGTATATATATATATATATATATATATATATATATATATATATATATGAATGAGGAGAGGGGGGTCGCCGATTTAATGAAGCGGCCTTGCTGTGGATGTGCTGTGTCTTGCGGCACTGCTTCTGACCCAGGGCAGTGGACAAGATGCAGGGAAGACCCGTCATCCAGGAGGTGCCAAGATAAGAGGGAGGGAAGAGGGTAGAGGGGAGTGGAGTATGTAGGGAATGGAATGGGTGGGAGTGGTTTCTATGCCTTTGTTTTATTTGGCTACCTCCCTGTGTATATATCACAGGTGAGAAATGTAGTAACACATTTGTAAATCACAACTAACACCACAGTCGGACGAAAGAAAGAGTTGAGTAAGCGAAACTATATATTTCGATTGCTAACTGCAATCCTCTTCAGAAGTACAAGGTGGAAGGAGGTTGTCATAAATAGCAACCTCTTACAAAGGGAAAGGGAACTAGGAAAAGAATGAATATCACTACCTCCACCCTTATGAAAGGTAGTTGCAGTGGGAAGCGATAAGAAAATGACCATGATGAGTGAGGAAAATGGAGAAATAAGGAAAGATGAAATGAAGGCAGTTGTTAAGATGATGAGAGCAGGTAAGGCACCTGGGTTGGATGGATGCCTTTCAGAATCTCTGAAAAAAAGGAGGTACAGTTATGGTGGACTGGCTGGTGAAGTTATTTAATATTTGTTTAAGAGAGGGTAGAGTGCCAGAAGACTGGAGGAGTGCCTGTATAATTCCACTTTACAAAGGAAAAGGGGACAATTGTGAGTGTAGTAGTTTCAGAGGGATCAGCTTGTTAGGTGAAGTTGGGAAAGCTTATGGGAGGGTCTTGACTTGAGAGGATTAGGAGAGGAACAGAGGGAGTATTTGGTGAGGAACAGTGTGGGTTTAAGACAGGTAGGGGTTGTGTAGATCTAATTTTTGTGGTAAGAAAGATGTGTGAGAAAGCTATAGGAAAAGATAAGGATGTTTTTTGGGCCTTTATGGATTTGGAAAAGGCTTATGACAGGGTAGATAGGAAAGCACTGTGGGAGGTATCGCTGACATATGGGATAGGAGGAAAGATGTGAAGAGCAGTAAAAAGTTTTTACGAGAGTAGTAAAACTTGTGTTAGGATTAGAAATGGAGAGAGTGAGTAGTTTGAGGTAAAGGTGGGACTTCGTCAGGGATGTGTTATGTTACCCTGGCTGTTCAATCTATACATGGATAGGGTGGTGCGAGAGGTGAATGCAAAGGTAGTGGGTCGGGAATTGGAGATGGTTAAAGAAAATGGAGAAAAGTGGGAGATAACCCAGTTGTTGTTTGCTGATGACACTGCACTTGTAGCAGGATCAGAGGAGGGATTGAGGAAGTTTGTGAAAGAGTTTGAGAAGGTGTGTGAAAGAAGGAAGCTGAAGATAAATGTAGGTAAATGTAAGGTGATGAGATGTGCAAGGGGAGAGAGTGGCAGGAGGCTGGAAGTGGGTATTAAGGGAGAGAGACTGGAGGAAGTTGGTATTTTTAGATATTTGGGTGCGAATGTATCAGGAAAGGGAGGAGTGTGGGTGGAGGTAGAATGTAGATTGAGAAAAGCGAGTAAATGCCTTGGGGGATAAAAAGTGTAATGAGAAATAGACATTTGGGAATAGATGCTAAGAGGAGACTGTATGAAGGAGTGATTGTGCCAACAGCACTATACGGGGCAGAAACATGGAGTATAAGAGAGGAAGAGAAGGAGTTTGAATGTGTTTGAGATGAAATGCTTGAGAAGTATGATAGGGGTTACTAGGCTAGATAAAGTGAGAAATGAGGAGGTGAGGAGGAGAACAGGGGTGGAAAGGGAGTTGGGAGATAGTGTTACACTCCCTTCAGGTATATAAGGGTACGGTAACTTTTTATCTATCTGATGTATTTCACTTGGGGTATTTGGTAAACTCTACAATTATAAGTATCTATATTTATAACATTAATGATATGATACAACATTAATAATATACAACATGAATAATAATATGATACAATCTAGTATACTTAATTCTTACCGTTACCCAACTAGGTAACAAGAGAGATCTAGGGAACAACTGTCAGGTATGGTGACAGGATTTGTAAGAGGGGGAAGGAGGTACCCCGCAAGCTACCGTACTTCCACTGGCTCCCAGTTGCCAGACGTCACCATTTGGCGACCACTCATTCTAACCAACCTGCGCAGGCGCATGCGGATGCGCATGCGCACACTTATGACGGGAAAGTGTCTAGCCATGGACGGGCCCGCAACAATAGGGTTAATGAAAGAGTATTGGGATGGTTTGGACACATGGAAAGAATGAGTAAAGAAATATTAGTAAAAGAGGTGTGGAAGGCAGATGTGGAAGGAGTGAACATGAGGGGACGTCCTAGGATGAGATGGATGGATGGGGGTATAAGGGGCATTGGGAAAGAGGGGGATGTCTGTTGAGGAAGAACAGGAGAGGACAGAAGATAGGGGTGAATGGAGAATGTGTATGGATGATGCTGTGATGTATGAGGGTGAGTGGGTGGGGGATGTGGGCGTGAGAAATAAATTGACGCAGCCCGAAGGGATTTCTCCCCGTCTTCTTTTCTGCATGAGGGGACGGAGAGAGGGGGGGGTCACCGAATTAATGAAGCGGCCTGACTATAGATGTTTTGTGTCTTGCGACACTGCTTCTGGCCCAGGGCAGTGGACAAAATGCAAGGATGAACCGTCATCCAGGATGTGCCAAGATAAGAGCGAGGGAAGAGGGTAGAGGGGAGTGGAGTATGTAGGGGATGGAATGGGTGGGAGTGGTTTCTATGCCTTGTCTTTTGGCTACCTCCCATGTAAGGGGGAAAAGCTTTTGGTGTATATATATATATATATATATATATATATATATATATATAATATAATGAACATATATATATATACATATGTGTATATATATATGTGTGTGTATACATATATTTGTGTATATATGTATATATGTATGTACATATGTATATAATGATAATAATAATAATAATAGTAATGATAATAATGATAATAATAATAATAATAATAATAATAATAATAATAATAAAAATAATGATAATGATAATGATAATGATAATGATAATGATGATAATGATGATTTACGGTTTATTGGGTATAGCAGCATTTCTACTGAAAATATACATCCTACAAGATTATAACAATATAAAACTATAAAAGTGAAAAGATGTTGTTTCAAGCATTCAAAAAACAAGACAAAAACAGTAAGCTGAGTAATAGGTGTGAAGTACAACAATGTTAATTCTTGTTGATTAAGTCCACAAATGTCGGCATGGGGCTTTTCTTATACCGGTCGGTACGTGCTCTGATCGGCTTGATGGAATTATTGTGCCGCACCTGCAGCCGTGGTCGTGGTACCTGAGGAGGTAGCAAGTTCCGGTGCCGAGGATGTTTAATCAGTGTGACCGCAAACGACCTCAGACTCTGAAGATAGCGGTCAGCAAGGTGGGTAGTCCTAGTGTGGTGAGAGCGTGCTGGTAGATGGTGTAATCTTTGCCAAGGATTGTGCGACAGGCTCGTCTCTGCACTTTCTCCAGCTGACACTGCTGCGTCATAGTGAGTAAGGAGGCCCAGGAGGGTGAAGCGTACATCAACTTGGGTAAAATGAAGGAAGTGTAGATGGTCTTGAGATCTTCAGCCTGAGACCCTAATGAACTCAGTCGACGCAGCATATACAGCTTGTAGGAGGCTGCCCTGACGGTGTTCGCGGTGTTCTCCTTCCAGGTCAACTTGTTGTCGATGGTTATCCCCAGCAGCTTAGTTGACTGGACCACTTGTAGGGGTTGGCCGTCAATTGTCAGCAGGGGAGGGGGGGGACGTCATTGGAGGTGTGGAAGTGCATTACCACAGTTTTCTTGTGGTTGATGGAGACTTTGTTGTGCACTGTCCATGTGTGTAGCTTGTCCAGCGTGTCCTGCAGTGGGTCGTAGTTCAGGTCAGTGTTGGACACAGGGATCCCCACCGTGCAGTCATCAATATTTTTCCACCTGTAAATATGTATGCACATATGTACATATGTTTGTATATATGTATTTATTTATGTATACATGTATATATGTATGTATACATGTGAAGCCCTCAATGAAACGTACATAGGGATGACTACGACGAGGCTCACGAGGCCCTTTACACTTCACCTCTCCAACGGAACTATCAAACGATACCATAAAGACGTACTTCAGACCTCACTGACAAGGAAGAACTTGGACGAGGGCATTACTATCCTATAGACAGAAATCAACCACACATGCCTTCATATCCTGGAAGCGTTATACAGAAAAGATAAAAACCCTACCATGAACAAACTCCGGACCCATTTACTATCCACACATCCAAAGAGGTTGAGCTCTGGGTTCACGGCAGATTTTGACATCACGGTGATGTGATTGCTTGCATATATATATATATATATATATATATATATATAATATATATATATACATGTAATATACATATATATATATACATATATACATGTATATCCATATATATATATATATATATATATATATAATATATATATATATATATATATATATATATATATATATATATATATATATATATATATATATATATGCAAGGTTGACCACGAAGAAAAACTAAAGCAGAGCGCTTTCGTGTATTAACATCTTCAGTGCACTGAAGATGTGAATACACGAAAGCAGTCTGCTTTAATAGTTTTTCTTCGTGGTCAACCTTGCATTTTCAAGAACACGCTTCCAGTGTTTTTCCTGCATATATATATATATATATATATATATATATATATATATATATATATATATATATATATACATATATACATATATATATACATATATATATATACATATGTATACATATGTATACATATATACATATATATGTATATATATACATATATATATATTGTATATATATATACATATATATATATATATTAGTCTAAATGGTCAGTAATTTTTCTTGTAGACATGTTAGATTGTACACCAGAGCTAATTCAATATCCACTATCTTCTTAGTGATTTTCTCAAAATTTCTAATAGTTTGTTTGATTCTTGAGGGGAGGTCAAACACAATACTTCCGAGATCCATGTATATATGTATATATGCACACACACACACACACACACACACACACACACACACACACACACACACACACACACACACACACACACACACACACACACACACATATATATATATATATATATATGTATATATATGTATACATATATATATATATATATATATATATATATATATATATATGTGAAGACATCCTGACAGGTTGTAAGAGGAGTAGAGGGAAACACTGCTGTTCTACTTGTGTGTTTCCCTCTACTCCTCATATATATAATATAAATCTATATATATATATATATATATATAAATTTACATATATATATATATATATATATATACATATATATACATATATATATATATAAATGTATATATATATACATATACATCTATATATATGTATATATATACATATATTATATATACATATATATATATGTATATATATACATATATATATACATATTATACATACATACATATATGTATATATATACATATATATATACATATATATATATACATACATATATACATATATATACATATATATATATATATATATATATATATATATATATATATGTACATATAAACACATGCATAAAAAATTCTCATACGGATATATATCCAACCTCATTATGGACAGGAAGGTTTCCTGTCGGCCTTTATGCTTTATCGTCGTAACTCGCTGTAATTTTCCCCCTTCAAGATATTCCGGACGTACACTGTTACCGTGAGAGGTAACATTGAGCCAGCTTCACTTCCGCTCCCGTATCCCTCCGTTACTTCTCCACTTATCTCGTATGAGCGGGGGTGGGCGTGTGGGGAGTACAGGCGACATAAGTTTCATGCAGCCAGTAATTCGAGTGACTTTGGTTGTCTCTCTACGGACCAGAGTCATGAAGCATTCTTCTGTAAGTGGAGACTCATCTCCAGAAAAAAAAAAAAAAAAAAAAAAAAAAAAAAAAAATATATATATATATATATATATATGTATATGTATATATATATGCAATATGCATATATAAATATATACATATATATATACATATTTCAATATATATATATATATATATATATATATATATATATATATATATATATATATATATATATATATATATATCCTTTACCACTCTTTTGACTCCACCAATAACAACAGCGCAATGGTTTCTGGAGGGATAGAAGCGCTGGTAATATTAGACCACATGCTTCCATATTCCATTCTACTCGCCCTCGCAATTTTGGTCTTCTACCTTTTGTTATGGTGTTTATTCCCAGCTTTCCAAGATGTTTATTTTCTTGATCCACTCCCGCACTCTACTTCTTTCTTCTTGCCTCCAATACTCCGGTACTATTTCCCACAACGCAGTCTGGTCATGCCCCTTCCTCTCGGCCATCTAAATCTTACTTTCGCTGAGAAAGTCTTGTCACGTAGCCTACAGTCTCTTACTCCGCCTTCTCCTCCACATCGCGTCGCCCCGATCTTTGAACAGCGACATAAATAAGCATCGGATTCCCTTGAGTTGCCCCGTCGTTCCCTGAATTGCCATTACAGTGTCTGTAGTTGCTACCTCAAGTGCATATTGATGGTTTCGTTTGATCACTTACAAACGCGACTAATTACCACCACTCGCTCAATCAACTGTTTAGAGACACAATCTCTGCCAATCGCACACTTCGTTTAACATTTGTTCTTCTTTCATCTCCTTTTCTCGCCGTTTATTATTTACTTGCGTTCTACAGCCTTAACTTCAGCTGTGCATAATCCTCTTCTCCAAACTTTTCTATTTTTCTAGCCAAGCTTTTAGTTTCACTCAGGTCTCTGCTAGTTCTGTCTTTGGATTTTTCATTGTGGAACCCGCTCTGTTTCAATCTTCACTCTACATTGAAACATACCCCAATTTGTGTTTCAGATTAGTACATTCTTTGTTCCTTGCAGAAATAGGCTGAACTCCACGTTTTAATCAATCCTCCAACGTCATCCAACTCTCTCGCCTCCCGTTGGGTTACTGACAAAACGAAGGAAACTATTTAACCGTTAGGAAGAATAATAACGCAACGGAAACGTCTCACTCAGCTTTTTCCTTGAGGGGAATGAGAACAACAAATACCCCTTTACAATGGACAAGAGGATAATGCACGGAGGTTTGATTTCCGGCCTCTCAGCCCAACCCGGGGAGTTTTCCATTTACACCTGAGGCGGTTTTCTTACGAAGGCCAACTCTAGCTTCACAGTTTCTCCTGCTCGTGACTGACCAACATTTTCCTACTCTCCCCCTCCCTCCCCATCCTTTCTCTCTCTCTCTCTCTCTCTCTCTCTCTCTCTCTCTCTCTCTCTCTCTCTCTCTCTCTCTCTCTCTCTCTCTCTCTCTCTCTCTCTCTCTCTCTCTCTCTCTCTCTCTCTCTCTCTCTCTCTCTCTCTCTCTCTCTCTCTCTCTCTCTCTCTCTCTCTCTCTCTCTCTCTCTCTCTCTCTGTCCTCATTTCTATTTCTTTCTCTATCTGTCTCTATCTCTATTTCTATCTTTATCTCTACTGTATATCTCTATCTCTATCCTTATCTCTGTCTCCACCTCCAGCTCTCTCTCCATCTCTATCTCCACCTCTATTTTTATCTGTATTTCTATATCTGTCTTTATTTCTGTCTTTCTCCATCTCCGTCTCTATCTCTGTCTCTAT
>NC_134796.1:29588232-29595732 GCF_046742065.1 Oratosquilla oratoria
GGTTCCACGAGCGTATAGTAGATTCATGCTTTACTGGTTTTCGTTTTCCTTGGACCTTGCCCGTAGAGTTTGAATTAGGCTTTGCTGACCCAGATGTGGTTCCTGCCGTCAAAACACTCTCCCAGCTACCGTAAACCTAAGCTAGCTAACAAATATTTTTTAATTTTTGCATTTTTTATTCTCCCTCCAAAGATGAACTAAATATATAATTATCAAATGTTTATATTTATACTTAAATTTATTTACTTTCAATTACTAACCAAACATTTGATTCTATTTTGTTTTCTCATAAATACGCGAACGAGGTTATAAATGGGATTTCCGTTTCCCTCCTAGGCCTCGAGCGAGTTTGCATATGTACAGTGTACGTATGCATGCGGTGATGTGGTATTGGGTATGGTGCATTGTACATGTAGTCAGCGCGTTGGTTGGGCAGCTAGCTGCATGCAACCAATGAACTTCCCTGCATACAGGTACCATGCAATTCAAAACTAGCGACATTATGTAGCACGATAGTCGTGTAGAGTCTAGTCAACATGTACTAGTATACGCGCGCATGCAGCTGATACGAAGCTAGGCTAGGTAAGCCATTGAACTCTAGCAGCTATACCGCGTACACATACGTACGTACATCAACAAATTAAAGTTGATTGATGCGTTGCGTTTATGATATTGATTGATAATGCAATAATTGATCACGGGTAAGTTGTGTTTGCTCTGATCCTTTCATCAATGGTAATGGGATTCAGGGATTGCCAAATGATGGATAATGCATGAAAATTTTTGAATCTAGCCGCGGGAGCGATTTTTTTTGTTGGGGATCGCTCCCGCTATTGGATTTACGAGAGCGATATTGGAACTTTCTCGAGCGAAATCGCTCGTCGCTCCCGTGTATTTTTCCCCCGCTGATATACGGTATATATATATATATATATATATATATATATATATATATATATATATATATATATATATATGTATATATATATACATGTATATATATATATATGTATATATATAATGTATACATATATATGTATATATATTATATATATATATATATATATATATATTATACATATATATACATATATATATAATATATATTATATATATATATAATTTATGTTATATATATATATATATAATGTATACATACATACATATGAATACATATATATATATATATATATGTATATATACATATATATACATATATATATATATATATATGTATATATATAGATATATATATTTATATGTATCATGTATGTGTATATATGTGTATATACATATATATACATATATGAATATATATATATATACATATATATATATATATATATATATACATATATATATATATATATACATATATATATATATATATATATATATATATATATATACGTAAGCGGAGTAGGAAACACAGGAGTCTTAGTCTTGAGTTTATTCCTGACTAGTTTCGCCGGTATGCATACCTGCGAAACTAGTCAGGAATAAACTCAAGGATAAGACTCCTGTGTTTCCTACTCCACTGACGTCAACCTGTCAGAATGTCTCAACATATATATATATATATATATATATATATATATATATATGTATATATATACAAAATACAAAAATATGTGTATATATATATATATATATATATATAATATGTATATATATATCTGTGTATATTATATGTATACTGTAAATATATATATATGTATATATATACATATATGAATATAATATATATATATATATACATATACAGTATATATATATATATATATATATATATATATATATATATATATATATATATATATATATATATATATTTATATATACTTAGGCAGGAGGTTCTCCCTCTGGCAAGAAATGTTGTATACTAGTATAATAGCATGATGACAACTCACAATTTTATAATATATAATATGTATATATATATCTGTGTATATTATATATATACTGTAAATATATATATATATGGTATAATATATATATATATATATATATATATATATATATATATATATATATATATATATATATATATATATATATATATATATATATATATATATATATATATACTTAGGCAGGAGGTTCTCCCTCTGGCAAATAATAGCATGATGACAGCTCACAATTTTCTTGTTAACTTGTTCAATACTGCGAACAAGGCGACGTATTACAAGAGGCAATCAATGTAGAAGGTTAGCAAAGGACATTCCAACACTGAGGCAGGATAGTCAAACTAGTAGATATTTCGGTACCAACGTTTCGAAATTGCACAACTTCAATTTCAAGGTTGAATAATACAATAGTCAAAGCGTAGATATACAGAAATAGTGTTACATAAATGAGCTAAGGAGAAGTTACAAACAAACAAATAATATGAAATAAGTACGAACATAGGAGAGGTGGACAAAAGGATAAAAACTCCAGCAATGACAGTTGATCACCCACGCCGTGGGGTGGTCAATTGTTCACCGCGCTGTGAGGTGGAAGAATAGACATCATCAACATGGAAATGTGCGATCATGGCTTTAGAAGAAGGGAGAATTTGGAGATCTTGAAGCTGCTTATTCATGTCGGGGTTGCTGTGTTTGATATGCAACGCTTCGATAATCGCAAGTCTTTTGTGGTCTTTTTCCGTGGCAATAATGGAAGTACCCTTAACGAAGTCTTCTCTTGTGAGTCGTACTTGGTAGTGGTTACTATAATGATTTTTGATGGCGTGGTGTGGATATCCATTGTCTACAAGCATTTGGGATACCTGGTCTATTTCTCTGTGGACGTTTTTTTTCACTCGCTGCAGTGGGACAGAGCTCTCCTGACAAAAGTTGCAGTAGTAGTCTCTTTAAATTGGTCAGGGCATTTGCTTTTGCTATTCAAGCAATGGCCAGCATTAGTGGACTTGACATAGACAGAAATGGAAATTGTGTCCTCCTCGACTTTTAGGAGGACATCCAAGTATCGAGAAGGCTTACTCTTCATTTATCTGCAGGCGCCATCAAAAATCATTATAGTAACCACCACCAAGTACGACTCACAAGAGAAGACCTCGTTAAGGGTACTTCCATTATTGCCACGGAAAAAGACCACAAAAGACATATACATATGTATACACCACACACACACACACACACACACACACACACACACACACACACACACACACCCACACACACACACACATATATATATATATATATATATATATATGTATAATATATAATATATATAATATGTATATAATATGTATATAATATATATACATAATATAGATAATATATATATGTATATATATATCTTATATGTATATATACATATATATATATGTATATATAATATGTATATATATATATATATATATATATAATGTTTATGCATATATATATATATGTATATATATATATATATATATGTATGTACATTATATATATATATATATATATATATATATATATATATGTATATATATGAAGGACTACTTTTACACAGGACCTGCGCAACGAGATCCATGGGTCCGCTAGCGGAGGCCATTGCTTTCTTTGTAACCTAACATTTTATATGGACAAATATATCAAAACTAGAAACCTAACATTGTATATAGGACAAATATATCAACTATTGACGTATTCAATGCAGTATAAGTTAATATAAACTTGTATAGTGAAATAAGAAACTATTTTTAAGGCACTATTATGCTTTGAAATACAAATTTTAGCCGGACTTAACAGGTATTCTTGTCTTCTTCAGCATCCTCAGTTTCTCAAGATGGTTCAGAACCTGAGGCCAGGTTATATTCCTCCATCCAGAAAAGATATTGCTGATAAGTACTTGGATCTTGTGTATGAAAAGGAATATAAAAAGTGTGCAGATGACCTGAATAATGAAACTGTATGTCTTTCAATTGATGAGTGGTCTAACATCCATAATGAGCCCATAATATGTGTCACTCTAACAACATCCACTGGTCAGATTTATTTAGTTGACACAATAGACACATCAGGGAAACCTCACACTGCTGAATATCTTCTACAACTTGTACAAAATTCGATCAAGAAGGCTGAACAAGATTTTGGTTGTCACATTGGAAGTGTTGTGACAGACAATGCAGCAAATGTCACCAAGATGAGAAAACTCTTGGAGGAATCGAGTGAACCTGAGCATACCGTCCTCACATACGGCTTATACCGTTCCTTGTATACTTGTGGCAAGTCTATATAACACTGCTCCTTATATTGATATGCTAAAAATGTTCTTTAGCAATCAGATCGCATATCAGATAGCAATCCCACAATATTTAAAATCTATAAAAAATCTATTTAAATCAAATAAATCTGATTTAAATAAAAAAAATCGATCTTTTATATTAAGAAAAAAAAAAAAATTGCCAAGCCTGGTGTTCACTAACCTCATACAATAATACCTGTTAAGTCCGGCTAAAATTGGCATTTCAAAGCATAACAGTGCCTTAAAAATAGTTTCTTATTTCACTATAAAAGTTTATATTTAGGGGAGATACCTTTGCCAGATCTAAACACATTAAAACTAACCCAATCATCTTAACGTTTTTACACGATGTCAAGGATACTTACATACATACATATACCAAGGCTTTTTCCCCCTTCCAAGGGAGGTAGCCAAAAAGGGAAAGGCACAAAAACACTCCCACCCATTTCATCCCTAAATACACTCCACACCCCTCCCACCCTTCCTCTCATCTGAGCACCTCCTGGATGACGGGTCATCCCTGCACCCTGCCCACCGCCCTGGGTCAGAAGCAGTGTCGCAAGACACAGTACATCCACAGCGAGGCCGCTTCATTTAATCGGCGACCCCCCCTCTCCGTCCCCCTTTGCATATAAGGCGAGGACGGGGAGAAATCCCTTCGGGCTGCGTCAAAATTTACTCACACATACTACCCCACCCCCCACCTCCCCGCCCATTCCTCCTCATGCAGTCACAACATCATCCATATACAACCATTCTCCACTCACCTCTGTCTTCCGTCCTCTCCCTTCCTTCCTCAACAGACATTCCCCTCTTCCCCAAAGCCCCCTTCACCCCATCCATCCACCTCATCCTAGGACGTCCCCTCATGTTCACTCCCTCCACATCTGCCTTCCATACCTCTTTTACTAGTCTTTCTTCACTCATTCTTTCCATGTGTCCAAACCATCCTAATATTCTTTCATCAACCCTATCTCCCAAATCCTTTTTCACCCCTGTTCTCCTCCTCACCTCCTCATTTCTCACTCTATCTAGCCTAGTAACCCCCACCATACTTCTCAGACACCTCATCTCAAACACATTCAAACTCCTTCTCTCTTCTTCTCTTATGTTCCACGTTTCTGCCCCATACAGTGCTGTTGGCACAATCACTCCTTCATACAGTCTCCTCTTCGCATCCATTCCCAAATGTCTATTCCTCATTACACTCTTTAAACCACCAAGGCATTTACTCGCTTCTCTCAATCTACATTCTACCTCCACCTTCACTCCACCTTTTCCTGCTACACTTGCACCCAAGTATCTAAAACTATCCACTTCCTCCAGTCGCTCTCCCTTAATGTTCACTTCCAGTCTACTGCCACTTTCACCCCTTGTACATCGCATCACCTTACTTTTACCCACATTTATCTTTAGCTTTCTTCTATCACATACTCTCCCAAACTCTGCCACCAGCTTCCTCAATCCCTCCTCTGACCTTGCCACAAGCGCAGTGTCGTCCGCAAACAACAGCTGGCTCACCTCCCACTTTTCTCCATTTTCTTTAACCATCTCCAATCCCTGACTCACTACCCTAGCATTCACCTCTTGCACCACCCCATCCATGTATAAGTTGAACAGCCAGGGCGACATAACGCATCCTTGACGAAGTCCCACCTTTACTTCAAACCACTCACTCTCTCCATTTCTAATCCTAACACATGCTCTACTACTCTCATAAAAACTCTTGACAGCTCCCAAAAGCTTTCCTCCTATCCCATAAATCTGCATAACCTCCCACAGTGCCTTTCTGTCTACCCTATCATAAGCCTTTTCCAGATCCATGAAAGCCCAAAAAACATCCTTCCCCTTTCCTATAGCTTTCTCACATATCTGTCTTACCACAAAGATCTGATCTACACAACCTCTACCCGTCCTAAATCCACACTGTTCCTCACCAATTACTCCCTCTGTTCCTCTCCTAATCCTCTCAATTAAGATCCTCCCATAAGCCTTCCCTATTACACTCAACAGGCTAATCCCTCTGAAATTACTACATTCACACTTGTCCCCTTTTCCCTTGTAAAGAGGAACTATACAGGCACTACTCCAGTCCTCCGGTACTCTACCCTCTCTCCAGCAAACATTAAATAACCTCACCAACCAGTCCACCATCACTGCACCTCCCTTTTTCAGACATTCTGAATGACATCCATCCAGACCAGGTGCCTTACCTGCTTTCATCATCTTTACAACTGCCTTCACCTCATCCTTCCTTATTTCTCCTCCATTCTCCTCACTCATCACTCTCATTTTCTTCGCATTTCCCACTGCAGCTATCTTTCGTTCCCTATCCTCCTTCACATTCAGCAACTCCCTAAAATATTCTGCCCATCTTCCCCTCTCTGCCATCTCTTCCATTATCAACTCTCCATCTGTACCTTTTACCTTTTCTTCCCTACTTGATTCGCCTCCTCTTCCTCTCTTAATTTCTTTCCAAAACATCTTTTTATTACTTTCAAAATTTTCTGTCATACTCCTACCCCATTTCACATCTGCTCTCCTCTTTGCCTCCTTTACCTTTTGCTTTACTTCTCTTTTCTTTTCTTTGTACGTCTCATATGACTCCCCTGTCCTCTTTTGTAACCAATCTGTGAATGCTCGCTTCTTCTCTTCTACAGCCTTCTTTGTTTCCTCATCCCACCATTCACTACCCTTTCTTCTATTTCCCCCTGTCCTTCTTGTTCCACACACCATCCTTGCACACTTTAAGACTCCCTCCTTGAACCATCCCCATTCCTCCTCCACACCCATCTCTGCTCTATCCTTTACTCCCTCCCACTCCTCCTTCAGCTTCTTTTCGTACTCCTTCTCCTTTTCCTTTTCATTCAAGGAGTTCACTCTAAGAATCTCCCTACCTTTTGTCCCTTTCCTCCTTCTCCATCTATCCTCCACTCTCAGCTTACCTTCCACCAAAAAATGATCTGATATTCCCCCACCCTCTCCCCTTAGCACATGTACATCCTTAACTCTTCCTATCATAATCCTATTTACCACTACATAATCCATTAGCGCTCTATCTACCACCCTTCCCTCCACCACCCTCTCCCATGTGTACTTATGCTTGTCTTTCTTCCGAAACACTGTATTTGCTATCATCAACTCTCTTTCTAGACACATTTCCACCATCAACTCTCCACTACGATTCTTTCCTGGAACTCCACACTTCCCAACCACTCCATCGATTGGACCATTTCCCACCCTAGCATTAAGGTCTCCCAGTACTAT
>NC_134796.1:29608232-29623232 GCF_046742065.1 Oratosquilla oratoria
AGTCTCTCTTCAGCCACGTCCCCATAAATGAGACTATTAACTTTATCTGCAATAGGCTATATCGCTCAGATGAAATTCAGTTCCCAATTCCTGAAGATATACTGTGTCAGTTACTACAAGCCTGTACTAAAGAAGTACCGTTCTATAGACCCGACAAGAACATGTACGTGCAGATTGATGGAGTAGCCATGGGTTCCCCGTTGGGTGTCCTTTTTGCTAATTTCTATATGGGCTCAACCGAAGAGATGATATTTACACAACACTATGAACTCAAGCCCTCCATTTATACAAGATATATAGATGATATCTTTATCAGCGCTGACACAGAAGACAGTCTTTCTCAGATCACTGAGATGTTTAAGGAAAACTCCTCACCCAATTACACGCATGAAATTGAGATTGAACGCAAACTCCCCTTCCTCGACACCGTTGTACACAGAGGCACAGATAGTTTTTCCACGGAAGTGTACGTCAAACCGACCAATTTAGGATTTTGTTTAAATGGCGCCAGCGAATGTCCTGAGAGATATCGACGCAGTGTGATCAATTCTTTTGTCAAGCGTGCGCTCACACACTGCTCTACATGGACTGCTACCAACGCTGTATTGAAAAGAATCTCTCAACTTTCTAACAACGGCTACAAGAAAGAAGAAATATACGACGTCATAAGAGGACGACTGGACACTTTCATGGCCCAAGAGACACGCGTGGACAACCACGCGACCATCAATTTGTATTATAAAAACGATATGTCTTCTGCTTATAAACAAAACGAGAAAGTGATGCGGAATATCATCCAGCGTAATCAAATCAAACGAACTTCCAACCTATTAATAAAGAACAGCTGTCTCCCACCAACAAATACACTTCAAAAAGTGAACCTAGTATACCAATATACTCGTAATATTGGTGACTGCAGTCGCCTACCCACCAGGTATATATGTTTCACTACCACCACACTGTCCAAAAGAATCACAACGCACTTACAGGATGGAGCGATACGCCGCCGTAACGACAGGACACATGGGCAAACACTGAGCAGAAAAATGATGGAAGAAAATACAGTAATCCTACACAGTGAACATGACACCAGGAGATTACGAATGACGGAAGCTGTGTATATTCACAACTTAAAACCTGCCATCAACATTCAACAAATACCCGTTTCCACTCTTCCTTCAGCTAGAAACTCACAAGCAACACACGGAGCGCCACAAGGACTTAGACAGACAGCACCCCACGGAGCGCCACCTTCAACTCAAAGGTCACCTCCCCCAGTGCCAACATAAGCCAAATATAATCACCATTTCAACCTAACACAACTATACTTACACTCCTGAAGATGGCCGAGTGAAGGCCGAAAGATGTCTCGAGTTATTATAGATTTTAGAAACTTACTTAGTACCCTCGCCTACGAAGATCGGAATACCGTTAGAAAAATTGAAAAAGCAAACTGAATAACGCTGTAACTGCTGTCGACTTCAACAGAACATATATTTATTTGTATACATACATACATATATATATATATATATATATATATATATATATACTTTATATATATATTTTTATATATATATATATATTATATATATTTTTATATATATATATATATATATTTATACATACATACATACATATATATATATATATATACATATATTGTATATATACATATATTGTATATATATACATATATATATATATATATATATATACATATATTATATATACATATATATATACATATATTTATGCATATATATATATATATATGTATATATATGTGTGTATATATGTATATGTATATATATGTATATATATACATGCAATATATATATATATATATATATGTATGTATATATATGTATATATATGTATACATATGTAAATATATATATACATATATATATATATATATATATATATATATATATATATATAAATATGTATATATATATATATATATATTGGGGTATTGGCTGCATGTTATTGCGGGGTTGATAGCTGCTCAGTAGCATGGAGCTGATACTTTAGGGTCTGCTTAAAAGTGGCAGTCTGCCGACAAGATTGACTAGATAAACACCATATGAGGACGGAGCCTTTATTTGTACGACGTTTCGCTTATTACAGCTTTTTCAAGTACAAGTTGAGATACAAATGCTTGAGATTAAATAAGGGGAAAGGAGGGAACGGGGAGAGAAAAAGGGGGGGGGGGAAGGAAGAGGAGGAGGAGGAGGAGGAGGAGGTTGGGGGGATTGGACACTGGGAAAGGATGAGAATGCTGGCCCAAACGTCCGAGAGTGAAATGTCCACAAAGGGTGGTTTAAGTATTTAATATTTTGCTGGCCATGGGTATTAGGGCCATGGGTATTGGGCCAGCATTCTCATCCTTTCCCAGTGTCCAATCCCCCCAACCTCCTCCTCCTCCTCCTCCTCCTCCTCCTCTTCCTTCCCCCCCCCTTTTTCTCTCCCCGTTCCCTCCTTTCCCCTTATTTAATCTCAAGCATTTGTATCTCAACTTGTACTTGAAAAAGCTGTAATAAGCGAAACGTCGTACAAATAAAGGCTCCGTCCTCATATGGTGTTTATCTAGTCAAACTTTAGGGTCTATATGGGGCGCCCCATTGGACCAAAGACACACATAATTTTGTCTGTGGTAGAGGAAACCTTTATTCATAGAGAAATTATGCTACTCTATTATATAGCGATTGCCCTTTCGTTATGCTGTCCTTCCCCCACTCTTGTTACTATCCTGTACCACTTCTCTTGATATACATTTCTCATTTCGCTGAACCCTGTGGTAGTGGAAAAGAATACTTCTACCAAGTCTTTTCAATTGAGTAGTAAAAGGCAACAAAAATGGGACGGGGATAGGACTAAGCATCTTTCTCCTGTAGCCCCAAAGGGTACAAATGAGAATAAAAGGGAAGAGATAGGCAATATGTTTGTGAGAAGAAAGATGGATGTATTAGTATTGAGTGAAACAAAGTTGAAAGGGAGGGGCGAGTTTGAGTTTGGGAGTGTAGTGGGGAAGGTCTCAGGAATGAAAAGAGGATGAGGGAGAGAAGGGGTGGCTATACTAGTAAGTGAAGAGATAGAGAAGCGTGTAGTGGAATTGAAGGAGGTTTCTTCAAGGTTAATGTGGATGAAGGTGAAACTGGGAAGGGAGATATTGGTCTTTGTAAGTGCATATGGGTCTGGTAGTGAGAAGAGTATAGAGGAAAGGGAGAAATGTCAATGTAGTGGTATTGGGAGACCTTAATGCTAGGGTAGGAAATGTACCAATAGACGGGGTGGTTATGAAGTGTGGAGTTCCAGGAAAAAATCGTAGTGGAGAGTTGATGGTGATGTGTCTAGAGAGTTGATGATAGCAGATGCAGTGTTTACTATTACTATTCTAGTAAGTGAAGAGATAGGTAAACGTGTAGTGGAGTGGAAGGAGGTTTCCTCAAGGATAATGTGGATGAAGGTGAAGCTGGGAAAGGAGATGTGGGTTTTTGTAAGTGCGTATGGTCCTGGTAGTGAGAAGAACGTAGAGGAAAGGGAAGCTTTTTGGGTACATATAAATGAGTGCATAGAGGATTTAGGGAGAAATGTCAATGTAATAGTACTGGGAGACCTTAATGCTAGGGTAGGAAATGGTCCAATTGATGAAGTGGTTGGGAAATGTGGAGTTCCAGGAAAGAATCGTAGTGGAGAGTTGATGGTGGAAATGTGTCTAGAAAGAGAGTTGATGATAGCAAATACAGTGTTTTGGAAGAAAGACAAGCATAAGTACACATGGGAGAGGGTGGTGGATGGAAGGGTGGTAGATAGAGCGTTGATGGATTATGTAGTGGTAAATAGGATCATGATAGGAAGAGTTAAGGATGCACATGTGCAAAGGGGAGAGGGTGGGGGAATATCAGATCATTTTG
This sequence comes from Oratosquilla oratoria, assembly GCF_046742065.1. NCBI lineage: Eukaryota > Metazoa > Arthropoda > Malacostraca > Stomatopoda > Squillidae > Oratosquilla > Oratosquilla oratoria. The sequence goes on from NC_134796.1 coordinate 29,612,153, forward strand.
TTGGTGTAAGGTAAGTTGAGAGTGGAGGATAGATGGAGAAAGAGGAAAGGGACAAAAGGTAGGGAGGTGCTTAGAGTGAACTCTTTGAATGAAAAGGAAAAGGAGAAGGAGTACAAGAAGAAGCTGAAGGAGGAGTGGGAGGGAGTGAAGGATATAGTGGAGCTAGGTGTGGAGGAGGAATGGGGATGGTTCAAGGAGGGAGTCACAAAGTGTGCAAGGATGGTGTGTGGAACAAGAAGGACAGGAGGAAATAGAAGGAAGGGTAGTGAATGGTGGGATGAGGAAACAAAGAAGGTTGTAGAAGAGAAGAAGCGAGCTTTCACAGATTGGTTACATAATAGGACGAGGGAGTCATATGAGAGGTACAAAGAAAAGAAAAGAGATGTAAAGCAAAAGGTAAAGGAGGCAAAGAGGAGAGCAGATGTGAAGTGGGGTAAGAGTATGACAGAAAATTTTGAAAGTAATAAAAAGATGTTTTGGAAAGAAATTAAGAGAGGAAGAGGAGGCGAATCAAGTAGAGAGGAAAAGATAAAAAGTGCAGATGGTGAGATGATAATGGAAGAGAAGGCAGTAAGGGGAAGATGGGCAGAATATTTTAGGGAGTTGCTAAATGTGAAGGAGGATAGGGAGGGAAATGCTAAGAATATGAGAATGATGAGTGAGGAAAATGGAGGAGAAATAAGGAAGGATAAAATGAAGGCAGTTGTTAAGATGATGAAAGCAGGTAAGGCACCTGGTCTGGATGGATGCCATGCAGAATGTCTGAAAAAGGGAGGTACAGTGATGGTGGACTGGCTGGTGAGGTTATTTAATGTTTGCTGGAGAGAGGGTAGAGTGCCGGAGGACTGGAGGAGTGCCTGTATAGTTCCACTTTACAAGGGAAAAGGGGACAAGTGTGAATGTAGTAGTTTCAGAGGGATTAGCTTGTTAAGTGTAGTTGGGAAGGCTTATGGGAGGATCTTGATTGAGAGAATTAGGAGAGGAACAGAGGGAGTAATTGGTGAGGAACAGTATGGATTTAGGACGGGTAGAGGTTGTGTAGATCAGATCTTTGTGGTAAGACAGATATGTGAGAAAGCTATAGGAAAGAGGAAGGATGTTTTTGGGGCTTTTATGGATTTGGAAAAGGCTTACGATAGGGTAGACAGAAAGGCACTGTGGGAGGTTATGCAGATATATGGGATAGGAGGAAAGCTTCTAGGAGCTGTCAAGAGCTTTTATGAGAGTAGTAGAGCTTGTGTCAGGATTAGATTAAAAACAATGTTTATGCTTGTGTTTTAGAGAAAGTGAAACAGGATGCATATGCTAGTTTGTGGGTTGAGTTGACCCAAACAAATGGACAAAAAATGAATATAGGTGTAATATATAGGCCAAAGACATTATCATTAGCAGACGACAAACTGTTATTTCAAGAACTGTCTAGTTTCTGCAACCGGGATTTATTGATAATTGGTGATTTCAATTTTACTGACATTGATTGGATGACCTTCGAACATGGCCATATAGGTAGTCGCTTGATTGATTTTCTTGGTGAGAGTTGCTTAATTCAGCATATAAAAGAGCCCAAAAGATATGGAAACATACTCGATCTATTGATCACTAGCCGCGAAAGCATGGTAACTGATGTAGAAGTCGGTGAATCTGTTGCAAATAGCGATCACAACTTAGTTAGATTCAAACTCCTAAAGAATTTTAGAAGAGATACTTGTGTTTCTAAAATACGCGATTTCAGTAAAGCTCAGTTCATAGGACTACGTCAGGAGCTTCAGCTTACAGATTGGGAGGCAAAATTAAGAGAAAGACCTGTAGATCAAATGTGGGAAATATTTCAAAATACGCTTACCAAGATGATTCATACTTACATTCCATTTAAGGACAGACGTCCCTCAAATCAGGCTCGCCCAAAGTGGCTCGACAAAGAAACCGAAAAAAGTATTGCTAAAAAAAGACAGGCTTATAAGAAATATAAGTGCTTGGGTGCATCTAATGACTATGAAAGTTATGTATCAATACAGAGAGATTTAAAAAAGACAATAAGAAAAAGAAAACGACAATACGAAATGAACATCGCTGATAAGTCCAAAGAGAATCCCAAAGAATTCTATAGTTACATTAGAGATAGAAAGGTTGTTAGGAATCACATTGGTCCACTATTATCTGCTGACGGTCAACTTGAATATTCAAATGAAGAAATGTGTAATATCTTAAACAATTGTTTTAGCTCGGTATTCGTAAACGAAACACCTCAAAGTGAACTCCAAATTGAAACCTGTGAAAAGTCTAGGGTAAACTTACTCACTACGGTAAATATAACAAAAGAAAAAATTAAAAGGTGTATAGATAAACTCAAAGTTAATAAAACACCAGGGCCTGACGGTTGGCATCCAAGAATCTTAAAGGAAATGAAAAATGAGATTGTTGTTCCATTAGAAATTATTTTCAAGAAATCCATCATATCCGGAGATGTCCCAAGAGAATGGAAGCTAGCTAACGTTATTCCCATATTCAAAAAAGGAGACAAAAAGAAACCAAATAACTATAGGCCTATAAGTTTGACTTCAATCGTAGGAAAAATAATGGAAACTATCATCAGAGATGCTATCGAACATCATTTAAAAGTAACCGTTTGATTAATGATAGCCAGCATGGTTTCAGACGGAAACGTTCTTGCGTGACTAACTTACTCGAATTCTACAACACAGTTATCTCGAATTATGACAAAAGAAACAATATAGATTTAATATATCTAGACTTTGCAAAAGCTTTTGATACCGTCCCACACGAAAGACTACTTACTAAATTAGCTTTACACGGAATTAGTGATAGCCTATTAGGTTGGACTAGTAATTGGTTGAATGGTCGAAAACAGAGAGTTGTTTTAAATGGAAAAAACTTCTAGATGGAAAATGTTACAATTGGGGATCTCAGGGTTCCATTCTTGGGCCACTTCTATTCATAGTATATATAAATGTTATAGACCATGGACTAAAATCTACTGTTTCCAAATTTGCTGATGATACAAAACTGTGCGGAATGGCAAATGATCACTCAAACCAATTAGATATTCAAGAAGATTTAGATAAATTACAGTAATGGTCTGAAAAGTGACTAATGAAATTTAACACAAGTATATGCAAGGCAATGCACATAGGTAAAAATAACAGTAAGTACGATTACAGGTTATTTGGAAATTCGTTAACAAAAGTGGATAGTGAAAAAAGATCTCGGCGTAATTATCAGTAACGACCTCAAATCATCCAAGCAGTGTATTTCAGCCTCTGAGAAAGCAAATAAGATTGTAGGACTGATTGTGCGATCTTTTGATTTCAAAAGCCCATCACTCATTAACAAGCTATATAAATCGTTAGTTCGTCCACATTTAGAATATGCTGTTTCCATATGGTCATCGAATCTCATTAAAGACATTGACAGACTAGAAAAAGTACAACGGCGAGCCACAAAACTGATTCCAAATATAAAAAATAAATCATACGAAAATCGACTAAAACATATGAATCTGTTTTCCCTAAAAAAGCGTAGACTCAGAGGTGACTTGATACAGGTCTTTAAAATTTTAAAGGGAATTGACAACATCAAAAGTGACAAGATTTTCACATTGAATGAGAATCAGACAAGAAACAATGGTCTCAAATTGTCCGGAAATAGATTCAATTTGGAAGTAGGTAGAAACAACTTCGCCAACCGTGTAGTTAATCAATGGAATAAACTTCCTGCACAGGTAGTGCAATGTAGTTCAGTTCGAAGCTTTAAGAATCATTTAGATAAACACCTAAGCAAGATGCTGTAATGATTGTAATTTATTTCATATTATTTGTTTTTGTTTTGTTATCATTTGTCTGTTTGATTTTCATTTATTATTAGTTATATGTCAATTTATTATTATTTACTATTTACCTGTTTGTTTATTATTTAACTATACCTATGCATTTATTTATGTATTTTATTTGTTATTTACATTATTATAGTTTTTATTTATTGTTTTATTATTATTGTGATTTTTTCGCATCCGACCTAGATATGGACCAAAAGGTCTCCTGTCGGCATGCTCCGCCTTTGTAATCCTTTGTAATCCTTTGAGAGTGAGTGGTTCGAGGTAAAGGTGGGACTTCGTCAAGGATGCGTTATGTCGCCCTGGTTGTTCAGTTTATACATGGATGGGGTAGTGCGAGAGGTAAATGCAAGGGTAGTGGGTCAGGGATTGGAGATGGTTAAAGAAAATGGAGAAAAGTGGAAGGTGAGCCAGTTGTTGTTTGCTGACGACACTGCGCTTGTGGCAGGATCGGAGGAGAGATTGAGGAAGTTGGTGACAGAGTGTGGGAGAGTATGTGATAGAAGAAAGCTGAAGATAAATGTGGGTAAAAGTAAGGTGATTTGATGTACAAGGGGTGAAAGTGGCAGTAGACTGGAAGTGAGCATTAAGGGAGAGCGACTGGAGGAAGTGGATAGTTTTAGATACTTGGATGCAAATGTGGCAGGAAAAAGTGGAGTGAAAGTGGAGGTAGAATGTAGATTGAGAGAAGCGAGTAAATACCTTGGTGGATTGAAGAGTGGAATGAGGAATAGACATTTGGGAATGGATGCTAAGAGGAGACTGTATGAAGGAGTGATTGTGCCAACAGCACTGTATGGGGCAGAAACTTGGAACATAAGAGAGGAAGAGAGAAGGAGTTTGAATGTGTTTGAGATGAGGTGTCTGAGAAGTATGATGGGGGTTACTAGGCTAGATAGAGTGAGAAATGAGGAAGTGAGGAGGAGAACAGGGGTGGAAAGGGAGCTGGGAGATAGGGTTGATGAAAGAGTATTGGGATGGTTTGGACACATGGAAAGAATGAGCGAAGAAAGACTAATAAAAGAGGTATGGAAGGCAGATGTGGAGGGAGTGAACATGAGGGGACGTCCTAGGATGAGGTGGATGGATGGGGTGAAGGGGGCTTTGGAGAAGAGGGGAATGTCTGTTGAGGAAGGACGGGAGAGGACAGAGGACAGGGGTGAATGGAGAATGGTTGTATATGGATGATGTTGTGATGCATGAGGTGGAATGGGTGGGGAATGGGGGGTAAGGTAGTATCTGTGAGCAAAATTTTGATGCAGCCCGAAAGGATTTCTCCCCGTCTTCTCCTTTTATGCATGGGGGAACGGAGAGGGGGAGGGGGTCACCGATTTAATGAAGCGGCCTTGCTGTGGATGTGCTGTGCCTTGCGACACTGCTTCTGACCCAGGGCAGTGGACAGGATGCAGGGATGACCCGTCATCTGGGGGCTGCTAAGATAAGAGGGAGGGTGGAGGGGTGTGGAGTGTATTCGGGGGTGGAATGGGTGGGAATGCTTTTATGCTTTTTCCTTTTTGGCTACCTCCTTTGTAAGGGGGAAAAAGCCTTGGTATATGTATGTATATATATATATATATATATATATATATATAAGTGTATGTATATATATGTATATATATATATATATGTATATATATATATATATATATACACTATATATAAATATATATATGTATATGTAAGAGAATATTTGGAATCTGGGATCCATATTGGAAAACAGTAAACACCAGATTCAATTGAAGGGTTTTAATTGCCCGACGTTTCGATTCCCGTCCAGGAATCATCTTCAGGGGGGTATAACGGTTACAAGAATGTGAACTCCTTATGAATCGCTGAAATGGTAAACCTGGGAAAGGTTCACCCTTTCAGTCAATTGTACAACGCATATATTACAATAAAATCAAATCAAATCAAATCAAATAAAATAAAAATAAAATAATAAAATAAACATACATTACAATACAAATACCAATTAGAATAAAATAAAATAAAATAAAAAGTTACAATTTGAACATAAAACAAACGAAGAAAAAGTGACCATAGGTGACACATAGTAAACAACAACAGGACAAAGAGTAAATAGAAGTGGACCAAATGTCCGCACTGAAGAATCAGGAACATACGACTAAATTATAAACAAAAATACACTACAAAATACAAATAAAATACATGGCTGTGAACAAAAACAAGAGTAGCAAAAAGCCTCTAGCGTAACACTAACGTGAATACTTCAGACCATACAACAAAAATAACTGTCCGCAAAGAAATGTCAGGGGTAAACGTCTAAATTACCACCAAACGAATAAAACCAAACAAAAATACAAAGAGTAAATGGCAGTAACATAAAGCAAGTGTGACAAAAAACATCAAAACGAAACCCAAAAGTAAATACAGAACCTAATCCAAAGACGTAAAAGAAAGAAGGTGGACCAAATGTCCGCCGAAGTAGGAAGTGGTGGACAGGCGGAAAAAGGGGGGCTCAATAACAAATGACTTCATTACAAGCAGACAAATAAAAAGCAAAGAAGATGACCGTGGAAAAAAAAAAGGGGAAGCAAACTACAAATGTAAAGGAGGACAAAAGTCACCGGAAGGGGGGGGGGGAGAGTCGAAGAGGTGCATTGGGAGACCGCTTACGAGAAAGGAAGTCGGCCAAACGCCAACTGGTGAACAAACGACAGGTCGAAAAGAAGCAACGGAGAAAAGAAAAACAGAACAGAGAAATTAGCCTGTGTTACTCCTCGTGCCTAAATAAATAGGGTTGAGGTCAATGCACCTGTTTAAGCAGTTGCTCTTAGTTTCCCATGCTTCGAGGAATAGTCTTTTCTTTTTGTTATTTTCTTTATGTAGAGTTGTCACTCCATCCCAATCAATCATGTGTTGGTGTTCTGTAGTGTGTGTACAGGGCCGATTTCGGATCTTCTCGCCTAACTGCACGTTGGTGTTCTTGTAGTCTAGTGGCTAGTTTCTTTTGTGTTTCTCCTACGTAAACCGTGTCACAGTCCGTACAGCTTATTTGGTAAACTACACCGGCCTGTTGAGTAGGTTCTTCGGTGTCTTTTACTTTGGTGAGATTTCTGTGTAAGGTGTTGTGGGGTTTGTGTGCTACTTGTATTCCTTTGTCACGTAAGACTCTAGCAGTAACCTCTGAAGCTCCTTTGATGTAGGGGATAGTGACTCTAGGCGTGATATGTGGTCTCTGTTGTGGGGTGTCGGTGGGTCGTGCTTTTGTTCATTTCCGTATGGTACTGCTGGGATAGCCGTTGTTCCGGAAGACTTGTAAAAGGTGTTTTCTTTCGGCCCTCTTGGATTCCACAGAAGAACAGACTTTATCTACTCTGTTCCATAAAGTCCTGATCACACTCCTTTTGTGGCAATCTGGATGGTAGCTATCAAAGTCCAACAGTCTATCAGTGTGGGTGGGCTTTCTGTAGACACTTGTACCAAGGGTGTCACCTTCGCGCTTGACGCAGACGTCCAGGAACGGCAGTTGGAAATCTTTCTCCAGTTCCATTGTGAATTGAATGGCCGGTTCAACACTGTTGATGTAACTGAAGAAAGGCTCCACGTCCTTGCTGTCCAAAATGGCGAACACATCATCGACGTATCTAGTCCACAGTTTAAGCGAAGAAGGTGCAGCACTTAGAAGTTGAGCTTCCAGTCGTTGCATCACTACTTCAGCCACCACAACTGAAATAGGCGATCCCATCGGTGTGCCCTTACGCTGGTGGTAGGTGTGATCCCTGAAGCGGAAGTATGTGGAGTCAAGGCACAGGGATATGAGTCTCATGAGTTCTGACACGGAAAGTTTCTGGTTATCCAAGAATCCCCGGTTGTCCTCCATGGCCGACTTCAGCGCACTTTTGGCCAAATCTCGTGGGATGGACGTAAACATGGACTGAACATCAAAGGAAACCAAGACATCTCCTCTCCTTAAGTTAAGTCCTTTGATTCTTTCAATGAAGTCAGCCGAATTCTGAAGCATATGTGGTGAATCAGTCACTAGAGGTCTGAGAAGTTTAGCCAAGTACGAAGCTAAATGGGAATCGAAACGTCGGGCAATTAAAACCCTTCAATTGAATCTGGTGCTGTTTTCCAATATATTTATATATATATATGTATATATATATATACATATTTATATATATATATATATATATATATATATATGTATATACACATATATGTATGCTGGTGCATTGTGACAAGTTGATGAAGGTGGAAAAAAGTCACGGGCCTAGTTCCAAATTTCTGAGTTTATTCCTGACCGGTTTCGTTCTATGCTTCCTCTGAAGAAGCATAAAGCGAAACCGGTCAGGAATAGACTTCTTTTTATATACATACATATATATATATATATATATATATACATATATATACATATATATATATATATGTATATATATATATATATAGTGTGTGTGTCTATATATGTATATGTATATATACATGTATATATATCTATATATATGTATGTATGTATATATATATATGTATGTATATATTCATAAAAGGTATATATATATATATATATATGTATATATATATGTGTATAAATATATATATATATATATACATATATATACATATATATACATATATATACATATATATATATATATATATATATATATATATATATATATATGCTGGTACATTGTGACAAGTTGAGGAAGGTGGAAAAAAAAGTCACGGGTCTAGTTCCGAGTTTCTGAGTTTATTCCTGACCGGTTTTACTCTATGCTTCTTCAGAAGAATCATAGAGCGAAACCGGTAAGGAATAAACTTAGAAACTCGGAACCAGACCCGTGACTTCTTTTTCTACCTTCATATAGTATTGCTAAAAAGAGACAGGCTTATAAGAAATATAAGTGCTTGGGTGCATCTAATGACTATGAAAGTTATGTATCAATACAGAGAGATTTAAAAAAGACAATAAAAAAAGAAAACGACAATACGAAATGAACATCGCGGATAAATCCAAAGAGAATTTCAGAGAATTCTATAGTTACATTAGAGATAGAAAGGTTGTTAGGAATCACATTGGTCCACTATTATCTGCTGACGGTCAACTTGAATATTCAAATGAAGGAATGTGTAATATTTTAAACAATTATTTTAGCTCGGTATTCGTAAACGAAACACCTCAAAGTGAACTCCAAACTGAAACCTGTGAAAAGTCTAGGGTAAACTTACTACAGTAAATATAACAAAAGCAAAAATTAAAAGGTGTATAGATAAACTCAAAGTTAATAAAGCACCAGGGCCTGACGGTTGGCATCCAAGAATCTTAAAGGAAATGAAAAATGAGATTGTTGTTCCATTAGAAATTATTTTCAAGAAATCCATCATATCCGGAGATGTCCCAAGAGAATGGAAGCTAGCTAACGTTACTCCCATATTCAAAAAAGGAGACAAAAAGAAACCAAATAACTATGGGCCTATAAGTTTGACTTCCATCGTAGGAAAAATAATAGAAACTATCATCAGAGATGCTATCGAACATCATTTAAAAGTAACCGTTTGATTAATGATAGCCAGCATGGTTTCAGACGGAAACGGTCTTGCGTGACTAACTTACTCGAATTCTACAACACAGTTATCTCGAATTATGACAAAAGAAACAATATAGATTTAATATATCTAGACTTTGCAAAAGCTTTTGATACCGTCCCACACGAAAGACTACTTACTAAATTAGCTTTACACGAAATAAGTGGTAGCCATTAAGTTGGACTAGTAATTGGTTGAATGATCGAAAACAGAGAGTTGTTTAAATGGAAAAACTAATGGATGGAAAAATGTTACGAGTGGAGTTCCTCAGGGTTCCGTTCTTGGGCCACTTCTATTCATAGTATATATAAATGTTATAGACTATGGACTAAAATCTACTGTTTCCAAATTTGCTGATGATACAAAACTGTGCGGAATGGCAAATGATCAATTAAACCAATTGGATATTCAAGAAGATTTAGATAAATTACAACAATGGTCTGAAAAGTGGCTAATGAAATTTAACATAAGTAAATGCAAGGTAATGCACATAGGTAAAAATAACAGTAAGTACGATTACAAGTTACTTGGAAATTCGTTAACAAAGTGGATAGTGAAAAAGATCTCGGCGTAATTATCAGTAACGATCTCAAATCATCCAAGCAGTGTATTTCAGCCTCTGAGAAAGCAAATAAGATTGTAGGACTGATTGTGCGATCTTTTGATTTCAAAAGTCCATCACTCATTAACAAGCTATATAAATCGTTAGTTCGTCCACATTTAGAATATGCTGTTTCCGTATGGTCACCGAATCTCATTAAAGACATTGACAGAGTGGAAGAAGTACAACGGCAAGTCACAAAACTGATTCCAAATATAAACAATACATCATAAGAAAATCTACTAAAACATATGAATCTGTTTTCCCTAAAAAAAAAGCGTAGACTCAGAGGTGACTTGATACAGGTCTTTAAAATTTTAAAGGGAATTGACAACATCAAAAGTGACAAGATTTTCACATTGAATGAGAATCAGACAAGAAACAATGGTCTCAAACTGTCCGGAAATAGATTCAATTTGGAAGTAGGTAGAAACAACTTCGCCAACCGTGTAGTTAATGAATGGAATAAACTTCCTGTAGAGGCAATGCAATGTAGTTCAGTTCGAAGCTTTAAGAATTATTTAGATAAACACCTAAGGAAGATGCTGTAATGATTATAATTTATTTTATATTATTTGTTTTTGTTTTGTTATCATTTGTCTGTTTGATTTTCATTTATTATTAGTTATATGTCAATTTATTATTATTTACTATTTACCTGTTTGTTTATTATTTAACTATACCTATGCATTTATTTATGTATTTTATTTGTTATTTGCATTATTATAGTTTTTATTTATTGTTTTATTATTATTATGATTTTTCTTCGCATCCGACCTAGATATGGACCAAAAGGTCTCCTGTCGGCATGCTCTGCCTTTGTAATCCTTTTTGTAATACACACACATATATATATATATATATATATCTATATATATATCTATATATATAGATATATATACATATATATACATACCCTAAGCAATTCCTTGATATTGCTTACAATTTTGCAAGGAAATCATTTTTAACTCCTCAGCCTAAATCACCTTTTAATTATCATAATGTTTTAATTTTACCATTTCAAGAAATAATTTGTTAAGTATCACAGAATTATTAAAAAGATTTAACGTAAAGGT
>NC_134796.1:29625732-29643232 GCF_046742065.1 Oratosquilla oratoria
AGGTTGCACAGCTAAATTCAATGTCAGAGCCGAGAGAAATAAACTAGTTTTAAAAAAGAAAATAAGACTAACAAATATTAAGGAAAATAAGAAGAAATTTCAGTTAGAAATTAAAAATAGATTCAAAGCTGTAAGAAGTAACGAGGACAGCGTGGAAGATATTAATTTGAATTTAGTGAATATCATTAGGGAATCAGCAGAGAAAGTAGGAAGTACAAAAAACATTAGAGAAAAGAAATACTCCAAAGCTAAAAAGGACCTAATTAAAAAAGAAGGACACCATGCATATTAAAAGCAGGAGAGACGAAATAGAAAGAGTAGAACTAAACAAGCTCATCAACAAAAGGTAGAGATCAGAGAAAAGAAAGAGAAACATGGATGAAATAGAGGAAACTATTCTTATTTCAGAAAGAGCAGAGGACTTGCAAGATATGATGAGCGATCTAAACAAAGAAAGTCTCAAAGTAGGTTTAAAAATGAATAAGAGTAAAACCAAAGTAATGTTCAACACGAAAGTTCAAAGTAAAGAGATTATAATTAATGATGAGAGTCTTGAGGAAGTTGAAGAGTATAATTGCTCTTTATAAAACTAGATTCAATAATGTGTTATAAAGAGCAATTTTTATAACAAACTTGAGTTTAGGTTTATTTAAACTAGATAATTTCATAATTGATAGGATAGTAAAGCAGTACCATGGCTCCTGATTGTGCCAGATGTCCTGTGGACGTTTCGGCCACATGGTTATGCTCTTTTGTATTTGCTCTTTTATTGTTTTAGCATTACTATTATCATTTCCATGTGAATATGAATGTGTGTGTATGTATATTTCTCCAGATTACGTAGTTTACATTATTTGGAAATGGAGACAACAACCATTAGGAATCAGTTAAAAAGAATAGGGAAACTGATTGGTTTTTTAAATAAAGCCCTAAGCAAAGCCAAAATTAGTCACTATGGATCCACTTCCCATTCCACCAAGAATTTCGATTGGGACAAAAATTGTATAAAATTGCCTTATAATAAGTCCATAAATGATTGTTCACAAATTCAGCCAAAGGAAGACATAAACTTTGCATTTAGTTATCCCAATAAATTATTCAAGAAAATAGTTAATGTACACCAAAGACCTAGAGAAGAAGTAAACCAAGGTGTTTATAAACTTCCATGCTCGGATTGTAATAAGGTATATTGGGGACAAACAGGTAGAGATTTACACACTAGAATGAAAGAACATAAGAACTCAGATACACGCAACAAAATTCCGCTGTTTTCCAACACGTAGATTAGGAAGGCCACTGTATGGATTGGAATAAGGCAAAACTTATTTTTAACTCCAAGTGCAGTTTCAAAAGGAAAATAATAGAATCTTCCTTGATTAAACATTTTCTCAATTTTAATATCTCAAATGGACAATGATCACCAGACTGTATTACTACCTGGGCAGTCAATAAATTATTACCATCATTGGTGATGGTATATTGGACATGTATTTTTCTCCACTACTCTGTATTCCACTGAAGAGGATCACAGTCCGTGATCGAAATATATGGATATCATCTATTTCATTTCTTCTTATCCAACACAGTGGGTTCTTGTTGAAATTTACGAATGTGTTACATTACTTTGTAGTTATATATATATATATATATATATATATACATATATGTATATAAATGTATATACATATATATGTATATATTTATATATGTATATATATATATATATTTATATAGACATATGTGTGTGTGTGTGTGTCTGTGTGTGCGTGTGTGTGTCTGTGTGTGTGTGTGTGTGTGTGTATGTGTGTGTGTGTGTGTGTGTATGTGTGCGCGCGCGCGCGTGTGTGAGTGTATTTGGACTCAGCCTACCATTTTTTGTCAAAAAGCTTTTCATGTGTATGAATAAGATTTTCTTTTTCCGACGGTTGAGATGGAGATCTACATCAAGCAAACAACGTAGGCAGGGGCATGCGCGTGTCTTCGATCATATAAAGTGGTTAGCTTTTGTTTCAGGGTACAGTTTTAATTAGGTTGGTACTACATCTCACAGGGTGTAGAGATAAAACAATGTATAAATACTTTCACTGACAAAGTGTATAAATAAAGTATAACATGAAATACTCTACATGACAAAGCGCATGTACGAAGTAGTGCATAAGTCGGCGATAGAATGTAGGTTTCGATATTAAATACTTGAATATGGTAGTTTATGGATTCTGTACGATCTATGTGTTTACATTAATGGTCCGTGGAGGCGAGTGACAATCAAACCTGGTTTCTATTTGAAGCACAAACTACTTTTGTCCATGAGACGAAAGTGGCCCCGCCTCGTCTTTTGCTGCCGATACAAATGGCTAGAGTAATTTGCAAGCCACGTAACACATATAATTTGCCTTTGTTCATCAATCATCAGCCTTGTTTCTGATGCAGTTTGCTTTTGGATTATTCACACGGAATTGTTCGCAGCGGAGAAATTAATGTAACAGTGAACCTTTGAAATCAAGATAACCAATGTGTACAGTTGAATGTTTGTTTGTGTGTATGTGTGTGTGTTTGTGTGTTTGTGTGTTTGAGTGTTTGTGAAATACGCACGAAACAGCTCCCGCGCATTCTATGACGTTAATCGACAAGAGGCGATGAAATAGATAAAGGGCCAGCGTGTCTTTGAATCAACAACGTCCTGGACAAACAACAGACAATTTTATTCGGCTGAGGAATAGACTCCAAAGGTTGTGGAGATCACTTTTATGTTTAGGACTTTTTAGGACTTTAGATGTCGTAAACACTGTGCAGAAACCAGGAACTGTGTTGTGATATTCTTTTTTCTCTCTTTGAAACTAACGTTGTAAACCAACTCTATAAGGCAGTTTGACTTCATTTCTTTTACTGCTCTTTTCTGTTGCCTCGTGTGTTTGTTCTCATTTTGTTACATCTCTGTTCTTTTTTGTTCGTTTCTAATGGATTCTTTTCGTACTCCTTATCACCTCACGGTCCGTTTCCATTAATATGTTCAGGTCAGCTCTCATGCAACGCGAACATTCCAAGTTTATCTTTGTTTGTTCCTTCCATCATGCACGAGCATAACTGCTTCACTTGGCTAATGCGTCCTTTGATGTCTTGTGTACTATCACGCTATTATAGTATATGTCAACAGCCCCAATTAGTCGTCACGCAGTTTGTATAGGTGACGTGACGAGTACGTCGTAAATATAATCGTTCATTTCTATGCATCTGTCAGTAATCGACGGTTATCCCACGTCACGTGATTATGGAACATCGGTCATGCTGTTTGGATAAGTGACGTCACGATCTCTGGTGAAGGGTTCCAGCACGTCGTTCATATAATCATTCATTTCTGAGGCTCTCTCAGCAATTGACTCAATTGGGTTATCCCACGTCACATATTGTGTCTTCATGGGGCATCGGTCACGATCTTTGAACATAAAAACATAAGAACATAAGAATGAAGGAGACTGCAAGAGACCATAAGGCCTACACTCGGCAGTTCCATGTCCATTACCACCTATCACCCCATCCATAGAGTTATCCAACCTTCTTTTAAAACAACCGATAGTTTCAGTGCTTCATACATGGTTACTAAGTCGTTTTACCACTCTATTGGTAAACCAGTTCTTGTCTATTTCCTTCTTAAATCTAAATTTCTCCAATTTAAATCCATTACTACGAGTCCTGCCCTGTTGTCTTGATATGATGACCTTGTCTGCATCGCCCTTGTTAAAGCCCTTTGAGGTCCTTTCACGAGGTCATACCTTTGTTTTGAACATTGAACGTGTTCCTCCTTTTGAACCATCGTTTGTTGTGTGTAAAAGGCGAGCAGCCGAAGTGTTTACTCTCTCACGCTTCCAAATGCTGCCGAAATGTATTTCGTTTCCTGTCTCGCTTGGCGGAATATTTCGCTTGCCATCTCGCTTGGCGGAATCTGCACTTGAAGTATTGCTTTTGGTCGAGTTTGCGCGTGTTCGTTCACTGAATAGAAACCAGAGGCAAGATGGCTGGATCAGGAAAGGTGGTAATGGTCAAATCAAGACAATTTTTTTTTCTATTCTTTCTTGGTGATGAGTTTTGACCTGAAATGACTCTGAAATGTGTAGATTTGTAGTCTCTATCTATATTGAATAATTGAGTACTGGTGTTTAGAGAAGCAAATTCGACGCGGTGTCTTTGCTTTAATGTTCTAGTCTTTCTTGGTTTATACGTACATGCAACCTCCGAAGAAGCCTCGGGGGGTTGCCAGAATAGCTATTTTATACATATGTATAAGGGTTACCATATTCACATTTGGGTACATATATATATATAAAAATGTCGCGTCGGTTGGGCGACGATGACCGGAGACGTGTCTATTGTAGTCGGGAAGCACAAGGTCCATTATCCGAGCAGATGTTCTTGGGCGTTGTCTGGAAAGCCTAGTCTTCGGGTCACTGGGGACAATAGAATGTCCCTTGGGAGAATCCGAGACAACGAAGAATATCCCTCGAGAGTTGATTTGAGACGTTGGAGTACTGCTCACTCCATATGCGTGCGTGCGCACGTGTGCACACTGGGCACGTTTGATATCAACAAAGAAGCTACACTTAGTATTTAGTCTTGTGGAACAGTTCAACATTAAGCTGCGCCTGAATGACTATTGCCGGGCGAGGGTTGCTGGGCCTGACACCGCATTTAGTCTTTCGTTCTTTATCTGCGAGAATGAACCTGTGGTTAGCAGAGCAAATACGATGAAATTATAGCACCTATCTATCTATCTCTATCTCACTCTCTCTCTCTCTCTCTCTCTTTCTCTCTCTCTCTCTCTCTCTCTCTGTCTCTCTCTCCATATATATATATATATATATATATATATATATATATATATATATATACATATATACATATATATACATATATAAATATATATATAGATATATATATATACATATATATGTATATATATGTATACATATATGTATACATATATATATATATATATATATATATATATATATATATATATATATACATATATATATACCAAAGGCTTTTTCCTCCATATAAAAGAGGTAGCCAAACCAAAAGGCATTCACCTATTCCCTCCTATTCCACTCCCATCTACTACACTTTCCTCCCTCTCATCTTAACTCTTCAGAAGCAATGCAGCAAGACACAGTACACTCCAGAGCAAGGCTGCTTCACTTAATCGGCGACAACCCCTCCCCGTCCTCTCATGCGGAATATAGAGAAGACGAGGAGCAATCCCTTCGGGCTGCGTCAATATATCACTCACACATAACCACTCCCCACTGCCCCCATCCCCCAACCAATTACTTCTTTGCATCAAAGTATCATCTATACACAGCCATTTTCCACTCACTAGAAACCATAGCAACTAGAAACCATAACAAAAGTCAAGAGTCTCCTCGATCGCATCGTGCAAAGATGTAACTCATGAAAGATTTTCATGCAAATGCAGATATATGCGCACACCCAGAAATATGTTTAGGCCCTAGGAATTAATGTACGTGCTCAGGTAAAGGGATACATGCAGAAAGCTTTGGCAAAAAAAATACATTAATTCAAAAAGAGTGTCCGGAGGCACACACACACACACACACACACACACACACACACACACACACACACACACACACACACACACACACACACACACACACACACACACACACACACACACACAGCGTACGAAAATGGCTGCTAAAGTTATTGTATACATAATGTTTAAACAAAAGTAAATTAATTTGGAAAGGGCATACATAGAGCCTTCCATGATCTGCCTGGCCTGCATGGTATACATGGTCTGCCCTGCCTGTCGATGGACTTTTGTCATAGCAAGGAAATTGGTACCACATTCACTCTCTTCTATTCCAGAAGCCCTTTCACTTCTTCCAGTGAACATACTAGTACATAAATCGTGTCCGTCAGATATAACAGATGTATTCCTTATATGCATTGTTATATTCATATTGACAATTCCATTTTTATTCTTTCTATTTCTTATAATTTCCATTTTGTATAGGAACCACACCAGTGCTGCGTATTCCAATTTAGAAGAATGAAATATATATTTTTTTAATTTCTTTGTCAATGTAGTGAAATGTCACTCATGTTCGTCAACAACTTCTCTGTCCTTCCCGTGATTTTGTTAATGCATTTTTCGGGTGCCAAATTGTCCATAATGAGGAGTCCCAGCTCTTTTTATTTCCTTTGCCTTTGTTTCCCATTGCATAACTCAGTGATAGCCTCTCCCCTCTCTCTTCCTTTGCGCGCACGTGTGTGTGGGTGTATGTGTACATGTGTGTGTGTGTGTGTATTCACTTGGTCTTTGGATCACGTGTTGGACTCGCGATCGACAGCTATTTCCCTCCCGGAAGAGAGCTCAGAGCTCGTAGGTCCGATCTATGGGTAATGCTATTACCTTCCACACACACACACACCCAACTCCCCGCCCACGAGAGTCAGAATAACGACCCGAAGCGCAGCAGTACCGATATTATTTGGGCCCTGGGCAGGATTTGAACCAGGAGCTGCGGGCCACTCTCGTGGCAGCTCAGCGTTCTACCAACTGCGCCACCGAGTCATGTGTGTGTGTATATATGTGTGTGTGTTTTTGTATGTGTGCGTGTGTTTGGGTGTGTGCGTGTGTTTGTATGTGTGTGTGTGTATGCGTGTACATGTGTATGAGTGTGTCCACCTGTATTTCCGCCTGTATTTTGTACGATTGCTCAGTACATGTACATTTATGTACGTATGTGCGTAAACGTATATCGCGTTTGCAGTGATTATAATTCCCTTCCACGCCGGGTGATACTTCTCCTTTTATTTTGACTGCCGCCAGGAGATTTATACTAATTTGCACGTCGACCACTTTGATAACGAAGGGGCAAGAAACTTTTGACTAATTGTTGTTTATCGAATTAGTTGCATGACCTTGGCGCCTTCCCTTGTAGCATCACATTTCTTGGAGGCTGTTTGGTCAACTGAATAATTAAAGAATTGCTTGTATACTTTTCTATTAATTCATAATTAACCTGGGTACATGTTTGCCATAGGAAATGAAGTGGTCTTGTGGCAGTTTTTGATGAATAATTTGATTATAATAAAACCGAGAAATAATCTAATTAATGAATACTATTATGAAAATCATAGTGATTTTAATGATGGTTGGGGATTGGAGAGGATCGATAACGAGGGAACATTAGAGACTGGGCAAACAGACATTTCGTTAATCATGCAGTAATAATAATGGTCGTCACTATTCATGTTAGCTTATATGCCAAATGCCCTTTTCCCCTCACATGATGGGAGGGGAGGGCCGATTGAGAGCATGCATTTACTAAAAACACATCAAATCCCATTTAACGCCCCTCCTATCGCTGTGAACTACAAAAATATAAACAAGTAATTGTTTTGGAGCGTAAGCCTCTACTGTTTCTATATATAATAATAAAAAATGAAAAAATAAAAATAAAAATAGACCAAAATATTAGAATGTAAAAAATGAAATAAGATAAGCCGTCATATTGTGACAAGCAACACTAAGTATTCTTTTTTTTTTACTGTTCATCGTCTCATTTCTTTCGACAACGGACAATGAGACAAGATGTAGTTCTCATATGCAGCTGCATATATGCTTTTAGGATAAGCAGCAGTTGACCACTAAAAAGAAAAAAAGTGTATTACAGCTGGAATAAAGAAAAAAATATATCACAAATGGTCTAAATGACAGTCATTATCTGTCCCATGGAACTTGAATAGATGGAACGAACGATGACTATAGACAAACCGCATTCGTACAAAACCTTCCTTGGGCACAGATATGCTCAGGACAGCCGGCGAGGCCCTCTGCACACTGGAAATTAAATTCTTTCCTTTGTTGGGAAGGGAAAAAGAGAACCACGTGAGGGCCGAAAGCGTGCTTGAATGTCGAGGTCCAAAGTGAGGCAGATACGGTAGGACGCTTTGGGCTGCGGCTCCTGCTTCAGGTGGCTCAAAGCGACGACGACGACGACGATGATTATCACGGCGCTTTTTAGAGAAGTGGGATAAAATAAAATAGAATAAAGTGAAAAGCCGAGTAAGCGAGTCCCCCCTAAAGGAAGAAGGCACCCAAGTGCAACACGAATCGATGCGACCAAGGCACAATGTAAACAAAAGGAAGCAGTTGACGGAACGTCATACAGTGGCAAATAAACGGTAAGGTGACGGGTAAGGCGTCAGGTGAAGATGACAGGAGCAGGAGAGCGAGGAGGAAGGGCATTAGCACCACCATCACCACCAAGAGCGGCTGTGCTCCGTGCAGCCTTCACACCGGAAGACTACACAGTTCGCATTCTTGAGGTGCCGGGACGTGAGGCGACACGGTCCCGACCTGGAGGCGAGGATGGGTGAAGCGACGGGGAGGAAGGAAGCAGGTACCTGCGTGCGTGCATGCGTGCGTTCGTGAGGAAGAGAGACGAAGAAGAATAGAATAGATCGTGGCTGTAAGAAACATGGATGTGTACTGCCGACTTATGTGTGAAGCCTCTTTATAGTCGAGGACTTAAAGGCGATGACGGGGAACTTGTGAAGCAACGGTAGTTTCCACACTGAAGTTTGAAACAGAAAAATAAAATAATATAAATATATAATACAGAAATGATTGTCTTTATCATCAAAGGCTTCTCCAAGGATGATGCATATATATCATCTTTGATTATATCGTATTTATATGGCACCTATGTAACTAGTTACCTTTAGAATTCATGGCACAAAAGACATTATAATATTGGTTTTGATAATTATCTATTTATGTATTATCTATTCATATCTATTTATTCATTTATTCATTTCTATCTATTTTTTGTAAGAAATAAGCCTTCATATTTGGACGCCCATCGCACGAAGAAGAAGATTGGTTTAAATTGTAAACTCATAACGTTTCCTACAGCGACGACCTGACTGACCCCTAGAGCGCTCTGACGACTCCGATCTCCTCTTTTTTGAAGATACGTGGGGGCATCCTCCTGACTAATGCGCTCCTCTGGAAGGTGCCGAGATCAAAATCATCGTCGCTGTTATTGTCGTCGTCGTCATCATCATCGTCGTCGTTGTCTTCATCATTATCGTCGTCGTCGTTGTCATTGTCGTCGTCGTCGTTTTCGTCATAATCATCGTCGTCGTCGTCTTCATCATCATCGTCGTCGTCGCTTCATCATCATCGTCGTCGTCTTCATCATCATAATTGTCGTCATCCTTATCGTCGTCTTCATCATCATCGTCGTCGCCGTTTTCGTCGTCGACTTCATCTTCATCGTCTTCATCATCATCATCATCATCATCGTCGTCGTCTTCATCCTCCTCCTCCTCATCGTCGTCGTCCTTATCGTCGTCGTCGTCGTCTTCATCATCATCGTCGTCGTCGTCGTTTTCGTCGTCGTCTTCATCTTCATCGTGGTTGTCATTGTCGTCGTCGTTTTCGTCGTCGTCGTCATCATCACCTTCGTCATCCTCATCATCGTCGTCTTCATCATCATCGTCGTCGTCTTCATCAGCATCGTCGTCTTCATCATTGTCATCATCATCGTTGTCGTCGTCTTCATCATTGTAGTCGTCATCCTCCTCTTCCTCCTCATCGTCGTCGTCTTCATCATCATCGTCGTCTTCATCATTGTAGTCGTCATCCTCCTCCTCATCGTCGTCGTCTTCATCATCATCGTCGTCTTCATCATCATTATCATTATCGTCGTCGTCGTCTTCATCATCACCATCATTATCACCATCGTCACCACCATCATTATCATCGTCGTCTTCGTCGTCGTCTCCATCATCATCATCGTCGTCGTCGTTGTCTTCATCACCATCATTATCATAATCATCATTATGATCGTCGTCGTCATCGTCTTCATCATCATCACCATCATCGTCGTCATCATCATCATCCTCGTCGTCATCGTCGTCGTTCATTCACCCTTTGAGCTTTGTCGTCTTCGAGCATTTCTTTTACGCTCCAGTGATTCGCGATCTTCATTATGAAGTTCTATGGTCCCATTTCACACGGAGGAAACTTTGATATCAATCCCCCTTGTATAATTTTTTCTTGTAGTTCTCTCTCTCTCTCTCTCTCTCTCTCTCTCTCTCTCTCTCTCTCTCTCTCTCTCTCTCTCTATCTATCTATTTTCCTATCACTCGAAACAGGAAACTGTAGAATATTATATATTAGGTAAGAAGAGTCTCAAATTAATCATGCCTGATTCATAATTTCCAAGGCATGGTAGATACCAATGTTGTTTTGTAAATATGCCACAGTATGCATTATTAATATAATTTACAGATAAACGCACCATTGGAGTTTTACGAGTGGGAAAGACGTGGGGATCGAGGCTGCTCGCACAGTCCTTAATTCTAGCTAGTTTAACGACAAACTGCTGCTAGCAGGCGCGTGGAGAGCTCAAAACCGTTGCCCAACCGGCCGGAGTAATTCCGTTGCTAGATGCACCAGAAAGACTGCCGACAAGGCAAGGAGATGGGTTGTGGCTTCCCTGGAGACCTACCTGTGCCTTCAACACAGTCGCGAGAAGGATTCTGAGGAGACGGTGAGACCAGGAAAGCCGGGGATGAATGTCAACAAGAGGAATGAGAAAGGTGGGGGAGAAGAATGTGTCTGTGAGTCAACAGCGTTTCGTTTCACATTCCTACTGCCTTGCCAGCAGTCACCGCCTAGAGCGGGTCAGTGCATGTGCTAATGCTCCACACTTCCTTTCCAGGGTCCATTCTTTCCTCACATCCTCCTCCTGCAGCTCAACCACCACCGCCTCCCTTTTTTAACAAAGGAGAAAGCCAAGCAATAAGGTCCTTATTTTTTTTTTCTTTAATTCTTCTGGCTCCCTCTTCTCTTCCTCTTGATTTCCCCCCTTCTTTTTCTCCTCCCTTTGACCCATTATACGTGTGAGTGCTTTCATTGCTCTATAAATGTTTTGATTGGTTCTTGATCCTGTCCCTGTTTGTCAACATGCCGTATATATCTGTATACGCCTTTTCGTCCTCTCTTAATATAGGATTACACCAAAGTTGAAAGTGATTTTTCACCCACTTCTACTTTAATCCCCCTCTTTTATTTCATTTTATTTTTCAAACGTCTGTTTGGTTTATGCCCTCGTTTTGTTCTCCCTTCCTCTCGATTTCTTTCATTTATTTTCCTTAAATCTCGGCGCAGATAAATGTTATTTCTCCACCCTAGATATCTTTTCCTGTACTCCCATTCTCATTGTTTGTGCCTCCTGGCCCTTCCTCCACTCCTGAGGACAAAATTACACAGGAGACTTAATTGCAACAACAATTGGTCCACTCATCATACAAATCACATCCTCTTCTTTCTGTGTTCGCTCCTCTCACCCCAACCTCTCCATGGTTGGTCCACATGAGACCCACCTCTCGCTCCTCTCCTGTTCACCATGAACATTGACTCACCTCTGCTGTCATCGATCCGTTTTATAATCCTGATTTACCGTTTCAGGTCACCTTTTTGTGAAATTTTGTTACAATCCCATTTCTGTTTGTTTTGTGTCTTCTATTTCTGATGTAAAACCCCATCACCATGAAGAGAGAAAAGGTATCCTTTTTCACATGTAATCGAATTTCATTTCTTTGCTTGGTCAGGTATGATTTATGTAATGGGATTTGTTCCTTGGAAAAGTTTTCTCGTTTGCTTGTTACGCTGTAAGCTCCTCGTTTGTATATGAGGGGAAATGTCTTGCTAAATGGTCGACATTGGAGGAAAACTCCGTTTAGCTTGCGGATATCCAACACGTGGAAACCAGCAGGGATTCCCAACCTCCCTTCACGTACCCATGCTTATGCGTTGCTGTTCTTTAGATTCCTTGAGAGACCACCTCAACAGTGAACAAAATCGTCGAGGATCCACTCACTGCCACTCGATTTTTATCTGTGGCCACACTTTCGATCATCTGTGACACCGCCATCCCTCCCCGGTGGGTCTACGGACCCCAGGGGCTTGAGAGCTACTAGGAGGGATGACGCATTCGACAGGTACCATTGGGGGCCGACGCAGAACGATATCCTTTAGTTTCAGACAGATGGGACCACCTCATCCTCACTCGAACTCACCCACTGTTCGCCAGAACGGTCGATCTCTCTGAGATATGGTGCTGCTCCCCAGGAGGACAAAGGTCTTCCATCCCCCCCTTCCTCGGAATCAAGCCCTCAGACAAAACCTCATCTCCTTTCTTCCCCAACCTTCTTTCCATTTCCGATTCTCTCATTTCTCGGTCTTGCCTTCCCTGGTCGTCCTTCTCACACACCAGTCCCCTCCCGGCAAGGCTCCTCCCGCATCCGTGCGTTCCCCTGACACCGACCTCCTCTTCCTCCTCTCACTCCTACCTGATTTCGTAGAACGGAAAATAACCCTAAAATTGCTGACTTAAGTTCTCTCTTATTCCTCCCCCTCTCTCAACCTGCCATCTCTTTCTCTGCCTCTTTTCTCAGTCCCCTCCTCTCTCTCTCTGCCTCAACATTCCCAAGTGCCATACATCGGTTTCAGATCAATTACATCTCCGACCCTCTCCCACCCCACACCTGGCCATCACCCTCGACAGTAACTCCACGTGGATTCCCCCATCCCCACTATCGGTTTGATTCGACCGTCCTATCGCTTTGTCCAACTGAAGTTTTGGGATCTTAGCCCTTTACCTAACAGCCCTGGGAAACAGCAAAAGCCTGCACGAGGTTCTGCAAAAGATAATAAATATCCGTACAAACAACTCAGCGCTCCGTGTAATGAATACATCTCGGATGTTCTGATTTTACAAAAGAACCATAACATGCCTCACTCGGCCACATTAATGCACCTCTCCCTTCCCCGTTCGCCTTCCCGATCTATCAAAGCTTCCGGCTCCCCGATTACCAAAAGCTGATTATTTCTTTTTATGGGAGTTACATAATTAGATTTTTTAATTTGTCAACGAACACACTGAAATTAGTATCCTCTACTTTCGTAGTTTCAGTATTGGGTTGTAGACTCGTTTACCTTACCGCTGAGTTGAAGATATCTGTCAGTGCAAAATACATCGAAGACTGAACGTTCGGGGTATTTCGAAGCCGTCTAAGGTAAATGTTGAGTAATGTCTTGGTATTTTTTTTTTTTTCCTGTTGCGCATGGAGACCTGGTTGGACGCAATTTCGCGTTCAAATATTTCTAACTAATAGGAAATACTTGAAAGGATGGAAGGAACTGGAAAAGAAAAAGCGATTACTCATAGTATAAGAAGATCAGCATAAGGAATAGAGATTAAGTATTGCTTGACTGGTATGAAAGGACGCCTGTGATTGGTCTAGACATAAATGAAAACCCTTGCGATTGGTCAGTTTCCGAGATTGCGTTTTATCGTGTATTGTCATTGTCCATATTATTGATATCCGTTATTTAGAAACATAACAGATCCCATTTACTTATTTTCTTTGATACATTCATACAAGTGAAAATAAAATGACAAAAATGTACACAATAAAAATATGAGCTAGTAGGAGTGTACTCAAGTAAAGTACAGTACGAGGTGTTTGTACTTCGTTATACTGCATCACTGTGTCTATGATAGAAATGTTCACGAATCTGTTTTGGTGCACTGACGCCGCAAAATTAGAGACAGAGTTAGGTACATTGCTGAGCGCAGACCACAGCAAAATCTTTCGTGACATCGGATAATATATTGTATGCCAAATCGCAGAAAATACGTGGCGCTTCATGATAATGCATGCATCAAGGCCTCAGGATGTATTATTCTCGCAGGCAGAGCAGCAAGGGACATTGGCAGACCAAACATTATCAGTATAATGTAAAGAACTTTTGTTAAACAAAATAACAGTGGTGCCACGAAAATAAATTGATAAATGAATGACGTAGATAAATAATATTCATCTGGTAGATCTACACTAGATTTATTTAAAAATGGTAAATATGAATTCGAGGACTGAAAAAAGTTGCAGAAATAGGAATGAATTACGGCTTTGAGTTAGTCTCGGTGATTTAAGACTGATCAGTCTTTTGAGGCGCCAAGGCAAACCTTAAACCTCAAACCTTACACACACACACACACACACACACACACACACACACACACACACACACACACACACACACACACACACACACACACACACACACACACACACACACACACACACACACACACACACACACACACACACACACACACACACACACACACACACACACACACACACATATATATATATATATCACAAAGGCGGAGCATGCCGACAGGAGACCTTTTGGTCCATAACTAGGTCGGATACGAAAAAATACAATAATGATAAAAATTTTTTTTTATAATAATATAAATGATGATAGATAAAATAAATAAATGCATAGATGTAGTTAAACAATAAACAAACAGGTAAATAGTGAATATTAATAAATTCACAGATAGATAATAATAAATGAAAATCAAGCAAATAAACAAATAATATAAAATAAATGGCAGTCATTACAGCATCTTCCTTAGATGTTTATCTAAATGAATCTTAAAGCTTCGAACTGAACTACATTGCACTGCCTCTGCAGGAAGTTTATTCCATTCATTAACTACACGGTTAGCGAACTTGTTTCTACCCACTTCCCGATTAAATTTATTTTTTGACAGTTTGAGACCATTATTTCTTGTCGGATTCTCATTCAGTGTAAAAAAAAATTGTCACTTTTGATGTTGTCAATCTCCTTTAGAATCTTAACGACCTATATCAAGTCATCTCTGAGTCTACGCTTTTTTAGGGAAAACAGATTCATATGTTTTAGTCGATTTTCGAATGATTCATTTTTGATATTTGGAATCAGTTTTGTGGCTCGCCGTTGTACTTTTTCCAATCTGTCATTGTCTTTAATGAGATCTGGTGACCATACGGAAACAGCATGTTCCAAATGTGGACGAATTAATGATTTATATAGCTTATTAATGAGAGATGGACTTTTGAAGTCAAAAGATCACGCAATCACTCCTAGAATCTTATTTGCTTTCTCAGTGGCTGAAATACACTGCTTAGATTATTTGAGATCATTACTGATAATTACCTCGAGATCCTTCTCACTATCCACATTTGTTAACGAATTTCCAAATAACTTGTAGTCGTACTTACTGTTATTGTTACCTATGTGCATTGCATTTACTTATATTAGATTTCATTAGCCAGTTTTCAGACCATTGCTGTAATTTATCTAAATCTAAGTGATCATTTGCTATTCCGCACAATTTTGTATCAGCGAATTTGGAGATTTTAGTGCGTGGTCTTTAACATTTATATATACTACGAATAGAAGTGACCCAAGAACGTAAGCCTGAAGAACTCTATTCGTAACATTTTTCCATCTAGAAGTTTTGCCATTTAAAACAACTTTGTTTACGATCGTTTAACCAATTACTACTCCAGCTTAATAGGCTACCACTTACTCCGTGTGAAGCTAATTTAGTAAGTAGCCTTTCGTGGGGGGACATATCAAAAGCTTTTGCAAAGTCTAAATGTATTAAATCTATATTGTTTCTTTTGTCATAATTCGAGATGACTGTGTTGTAGAATTCGA
Organism: Oratosquilla oratoria; assembly: GCF_046742065.1. Classification (NCBI taxonomy): domain Eukaryota; kingdom Metazoa; phylum Arthropoda; class Malacostraca; order Stomatopoda; family Squillidae; genus Oratosquilla; species Oratosquilla oratoria. Next base: position 29,641,337 of record NC_134796.1, read on the forward strand.
GTAGTTTAGTCACGCAAGAACGTTTCCGTCTGAATCCATCCTGGCTATCATTTATCAAACAGTTACTTTCTAAATGATGTTTCATAACTTCTCTGATTATAGTTTCCGTCATTTTCCTATGATTGAAGTCAAGCTTATAGGACTGTAGTTATTTGGTTTCTTTTTGTCACCTTTTCTGAATATTGGAGTAACGTTAGTTAGTTTCCATTCTCTTGGAAGATCTCCGGATATGATGGATTTCTTGAAAATAATTTATAATGGAACAACAATCTCATTTTTCATTTTCTTTAAGATTCTTGGATGCCAACCATCAGGCCATGGTGTTTTATTAACTTTGGGTTTCCCTGTACACCTTTTAATTATTTCTTTTGTTATATTTACTGTAGCAAGTTCACCCTAGACTTTTCACAGGTTTCAGTTTGGAGTTCACTTTGAGGTGTTTCATTTACGAATATTGAGCTAAAATAGTTGTTTAAAATATCACACATTCCTTCATTTGAATACTCAAGTTGACCGTCATACACTGTATATGTATATGTATATGTATATGTATATGTATATATGTATATGTTTATCTATATATATGTATATGTATATATATATAGATGTATATATTTGTATATGTGTATGTATATATATGTATATATATACATATGCATATACATATAAATATACACATGTACATATATATATATATATATATATATATGTACATATATATATATTATATATATAGATATATATATATATATACACACACACACACATATACATATATATATATATATATATATATATATAATATATGTATATATATATGGGTTGATATTTTAATTTTAATTTTCCGTTTGCTTTTTACACTAAGCAAATGATTTGCCATATGTTCGATACTGGAGGAAAATTTAATTTTGCTTGCGGATATATATATGTATACATACATACATACATATATTACACACACACACACACACACACACACACACACACACACACACACACACACACAGACACACACACACACACACACACACACACACATAAGTATGGAAGACATGAGTAAACAAGTTGAGAATTCTTCGTCTAGCAAATCTCTACTCCCAATTCTGTCCCTCTCCATCCTTCCTTCACCCTTTTCTCTTCCCTATTCATCATACTTTTTCCTCCCTCCCCCTTCTCGTTCTAGTCTTCTTTGGTTCTTCTTCTTCTTCTTCTTCTTTTCCATGATTGCTGCCGCCATTATGAAGGCTTCCTCACGATCCTGTTCTTGTTCATCTTGCAGTTTCCATCCCTCCTCATTTCACTTCTTTATCCTCCCTTGCATTCTCTCATTTTCCTTGCCCAATTTTCTTCCTCCTAATCCATCTCCTTATCCTCTTTTTCCTTGTTTTCTTTTTTTTTCCTGTTTATCTTCTGAATATTTGTTCTCTTTTTTTCCTACTTTTTAGTATTTCCTTTTTTTTTTTTTTTTGTATCCGTCATGTTTTTCCTCTTTTTCTTTTATCCCCCTTTTTGTATGATTTTTCATTTATTCTTACCTCTCCATGGGCTTTTTCCAATTATTAGAAAAATTGTTTTACTTCGAGTCATTATAATATATCCGTGGGCGTTGAATAATAATGAATAAAACAAGTAAACAAAAAATAAAATAAAAGAATATCGTTTGTCTCTTTCACGGAAAACATTTGATCAGAAACCCTCTTTTAATTTTTGAAAATCATTTCGAAAGATACATATGGAAATTCTATTCAAATTACACCATAGCTCTGAATGTGGTACTACCACAAAATATATATATTTAAAGCAAAATATTTCATCTGTGAGATACAACGGTGCTGGAACAGGACATAATGAAAAGTCCTATCATTAGGAAGCCACGTGTTCGGTCGACGGACATAC
>NC_134796.1:29645732-29647825 GCF_046742065.1 Oratosquilla oratoria
GCTCCATCGTGCCTTACTCCCACTCAATGGCCAGGTCGTCGCCGGGGTTCTCGTTAGGGCTTTCGCAGTGGCATTCTGCCTCTAAGTTCCCCCGGGCCTCAGAGCCACCAGTTTAGTTATTTGTCTTGCTCCGATTTGTTTGTCCTCGGGAATCATTAAATTAAGAAACTCTTAACAAATGGATATGGGAACGTGAGGGACTTTGGAAGAGAATCTTTATTAGGGCAAAAGCAACGTGTCGTTTTTTTGTTTTGTTTTTCAAAACCCCATTCTTTCCCTCCCCTTGTTTTCCCAAATCATTAGGTCGTAAAGTAACGCGGTGAGAATGTATTCAGGAGTATATAATATATATATATATATATATATATATATATATATATATATATATATGTAGATATATGTAAATACAATCACCCCTGTGGTGAACGCTTACGAGAACGTGAGCTTTTAAGTGTCTTTGAAGCTCCGGGTATTAGCTATTCTGTATTCCCGTCGTCCCAGTTACTTTATGTGCCTCGACTCGGAAGAATTTTTATGCTGTCTTGCCCCCTGGAGGCTTTGCGGAAGAACAAGTGAGGAAGCACTTAGCCTTTTTGCATAACTCAAGAGTCCTCCCATCGTAGAAACCGGGAGAGAGATTGCAGCGGCAGACATGTCATTTGTTGAAAACGAATTAATCTAATGGAAAAAACTAATTTACATGTTTAAAGTAAATTGTATTTCGTCGCCAATAATGAGCGCTTCAATCCTGGGGGACGTTATCAGGATGAAGAGTCAGTCTTTTTTACTAGGCTCAGTTCACACAAGCGGTTTGAACCGCGCGGAAACCGCGGCGGTACCGAGTAGTCAAGGAAAAACTGCGCTGTTGTGTGTGTGAACCCCTCTACTGACTTACAGTGTAATTTAACCGACACTGCCTCTGACCCAGGGCAGTGGACAAGATGCAGGGATGACCCGTCATCCAAGAGGTGCCAAGATAAGAGGGAGGGAAGAGAGAAGAGGGGTGTGGAATATGTAGGGGATGGAATGGGTGTGAGTGGTTTCTATGTCTTTTTTCTTTTTTTTGTTACCTCCCGTGTAAGCCTTTGGTATATGTATATATGTATGAGATTAATATGCAATCGTAAAAGAATGCTGCGTAACTCTGATCCGCAGGGGCGTCACTAAAGTCCCGAAGATATTTATTGTATAAAATTTATGCAGTTATCCTAGACGTGAAATGGAAAAAAAAAAAAAAAAAAATCAGACAAGTTTCTCTACACCGATTCAGTGAAAAGATGAACCCATTCTTAGACAACTTAAAAATTCAAGTAAACAGGTAAGGTAAGGTTTCCTCTGTGTGACAGGAAAAAAAATGTGATATGTATAAGAATCTTCCTAAAGTGATACAGATAAAAGGACCCATATCCTATGAGAACAAAAGCCTGGACAATGAGTAAGGGTCGTGAGCGTAAATATGTATGAAGTAATATCGATTCACTGCGCTGGTGGCGTCATCGGAAGCGTGCTGGTTCCGCATTGTGGGTTCGAACCACGCACTTCTTTCCGACTCCTATCAGTGAGTGTTACTTTTTTCAAAAGTCCAAGCACATGGTAAGGCAAAGGTGACGGATTCTCTCCGGGAAGCTCGCTTATGACTCCATAAGAAGCTCACTTATATAATAAGGCAAGAACCTTCACAAATTACGTATGGACGAGAGTGAGCGATTTGATAGATCAAGGTGGTTGTAGATGTGGCATCACAGCCAATGCAATGGTGCGTAAATCAATTAAAATACAGGGTTTGGACGTGCTCTTTTTTATGGAAATGAAAATAAGTTCCAGCCAATGAGCAGCCGAAACGTCTCCAAATGGCAACTCTTAAAACTGCGCTGCGAAAGCTAACAGTGGACATGCGGGTTTTATTCTGACAAAGAAAAACGGCTGCAAAGAGAGTACTCATCGTACAATGTCACGAAGTTAACACAAAAAGTATTCATGCGTTAAGCAATCCGGCTGGCGTGTTGTCTCCACTTACTCATGTCGTTTCTTTGATCCGTGGTGTCATTACGTTGTTCATTGCTACGATCAACAGTAAGCCCCAATGATTCTAC
>NC_134796.1:29648325-29713325 GCF_046742065.1 Oratosquilla oratoria
CCGCGGGGGCGCCCGCCTGGCCTCCAGGCCCGGAGGAGAGCGGCCCTCTGGGTTCATCACCACATCCCCCGGTTCCTCTTACATATCTACTACGGACATCCGGCCTCCGGCCTCCAGTGCGGACAACATCCGGCCCGAAGACAGACACGGGAGTGCTGAACATTCTCTTAGGCCCTAATTGGAAACAATATGTAATGGCTTCAACTTCCCTAATACATTTCTCTTCTCCCTCTCTCTCTTCGGGTGCATTAGTCATTGTCACCTGAAAACTCTCACACAGCCTCCCCGCGCCCACACACTCCCTCACTCCACCCCTCGCCTCTCACCCACTCCCCTGCGCCCATACATGCCCTTCAGCCACCCGGCTCTCTCTCACCATCCACACTTCAACTCCTGCCACCTCACCGCTCGACTACCCTGCCTGCCAACCGACGGCACATCCAGCTCCACCGCCCAACCCACTTCAAAGTGTCGTGTTACTATGCTCTCCACGAGATCTCCCCCACCCCGCCCACACCTCCCACACTTCATCCTCACCTACACTATGTGGAATCGGCCGTGTCCACCCACCCTTTGAACCTGGCCAGCTTTCACTGCCTTCTCGACGGCGTTCTTTCAAACCTCCCTCTTCCTGTAACGGTCGACTCTCGCTGCAACATGATTCCGACCTCACTACTTGTCTGCGCTCTCTCTTAACATGAATTTCGTCCGTCAACTTCTCCCCCCCCCCCACCTCCCTTCGTATCAATTCATGTGCTAATCAAGCACCGGCAGCCAATCGATGCTTTCTGCCTAACAAGCTACTCCTCCCTCGCCAAACTACTAACCACCCGAGCTCCTAAAATGCCAGCCACTTCCTGACCCCCTCCCCTCCCCTCTGTGTGAAATCCATACCCACCTCCCCTCTCGGCGAAACCCAGACCCCAAACTCTCCTTTTTCTACCCTTCTCCCTCTCCCCTTCCTCCCTCCCTCCCCCGTCTCCCAACTCCACCACGTGCGTCCTCCAGATTGATCCGTGACGCAATCGTGACGTCACCGGCGAGGAGGAAGCCACAGTGGCGCCGATCCAATGCAGGGAGGAGTGAGCCAGGCGGTGGCGCTGCTGGCAGAGCCACGCACGGAGGCTCCTCGGCTTAGCATGCGGAGACCCCAATATCAATAAGAGCATGTGGGAGATTTTCGGTAACACACACACACACACGCCCAAGGGGGAAGGTAATACTAATATAAGCCCCTAGAGCTCAAAATAAACGTAGGGAAATGGGTACACATGGAATGGACTCCGATACCGTGGTTGCAGTCGCTGAATAATGCTACAGCGAAGGCCCTTGGTAAAGAAATGAGAAAAGGAACCGCGGGCTGGGACCACAACCAGAAGCACCATGAGACGATACACACACACACACACGCGAACTGCATCGAGGCATCACCACAAGTGTCCCTTGGACTTCGATCTCGCCACGTCACTGCGAGTCACGAGTTCGATCCCTAAAACCCACTGCTGCCTGCCACTTGCCTTAGCTGTTCCGAGCACAACTTCGGTTGCAACTAAGCACGACCTGTGTGTGTGCATGCAAGTACTTACATCATTGTAATATTTAAAAAAATGTGTGCACGCGCGAGGGTGTGCGTGCGTGTGCCTGTGTGTGCGCGCGCGTTTGTGTGTGCCCGCGTTTGTGTGTGCGCGCGTATGTGCCCGCGTTTGTGTGCGCGCGCGTCTGTGTGTGCGCATGTCGGCGTCTGTATGTGTGCATGTGTGCGCCTATGTGTTCGCATGTGCCCGCCTGTGTGTGTGCATGTGTGTGCCTGTGTGTGCGCACGTGCGCGCCTGTGTATGCGCATGTGCGCGGCTGTGTGTGCGCATGTACGTGTCTGTGCGTGCGTGCGTTTCTAATTACCTACTTTCACATACAATATTCAGCCATTACTTGCAATACCCTGTTACAAGTTGCAATGTTCTTCGAAGGCGACGCCAATTTTTATCACTTGAAATTGTGAATGGAATGCCAAAGCCCCACAGAGGCAGGGGCTGATATCGGCCCTGAGATGGTCTCACATGGATCTCTCTCTCTCTCTCTCTCTCTGGGAAAGAAACACGAGACAGCTCTCAGTGTTACATTAATGCGAGACGGTTTCCATGCTACCGGTTGACATTAGCATCAAGATGGAGACGGGGGGGGGGAGAGGGAAAGACGCCGGGTACACCACATTTCCTTCGTGTGAAAAAGGAAGAGAACGAGAACGAGAGACAGCGAGAAAGCGACACAGAGAGACAGAGAGATGAGGAGGGAGGGAGGCAGGGAGGGAGAGGAAGGATATAAGGGAAGGAGAGATGGAGGGAGGGAGGGATGGGAAGAGAGATGGAGAGACATGGAGAGAAATGGAAAGAGATGGAGAGATGAGGAAGGAGATGGGGAGAGATGGAGAGATGAGGGAGGGAGATGCAAAGAGATGGAGACAGATGGGAGAGAGATGGAAAAATATGGGAGATGGAGAGATGGAAAGAGATGAAGAGATGGGAAGAGATGGGAAGAGATGGAAAGAGATGAAGAGATGGAAAGAGATGAAGAGATGGAAAGAGATGAAGAGATGGAAAGAGATGAAGAGATGAAGAGATGGAAAGAGATGGAGATGGAAAGAGATGAAGAGATGGAAAGAGATGAAGAGAGATGAAGAGATGGAGAGAGATGAAGAGAGATGGGAAGAGAGGTGGCGAGATAAAGAGATGGAGAGAGATGGGAAGAGGTGGAGAGAGGAAGAGATGGAAATAGAAAGATGGGGTGGGAATGAGGAAGGGAGGGAGAGAGATAGAGATGGAAAGCGAGAGAAATAGATGGAAAAAGTGTGTGTTGATGTGTTTCGAAGACAGGCTGCGGCGGCGGTAGGAGGACGATCCTCTCTTATATCCGCCTTGCGTGGCCAGCCACGTGGCTCTATGCAAGAGTGGTACCCGTCACGGGACCCACCTACCTTCGTACAACATAATAAAAAATCTCCCCAGAAAGAATGACTTAATCACCACCACCATCGCCATTACTCATCATCATTAGTGTTATTATGCGATTCATTACATGGAAATAGCAAATGCTTGTATCTGTATAAGAGTATTTCGCTGGAGATATCCAGCGCTTCTATCCTAGAGTGGGAGGGTCGTGTGGCACCCAAGAGCTGGAGTCTGAGGTGGTCAAGGAGGGAAGGAGGGAGACAGGAAGCTCAAAAGCACAAGCTCAAAGAGATGAACACTCCTTTTTGAGTGAGGAAAGCTGGTCTCGACTACCGCCACAAAACCATGTACTCACAGAAATGCTCTGAAATGTTTCAGAGCACAAGTCTACTCACCACTACCTGGACAGGAATAAGTAGTACTTACCTGAAAAAATAAAAAGATAAAAAATAATAATAGTAACGATATAACAATATTTTTACAATATAGTAATAATAATAAATACAAATTATTATGATAATACTAACAACAAATCATGCAATGCAAATGGTGTGCAATTAGTACAACTGAATATATACACATAATACCTTAATGGTAACCTAATGCATCTTATTTGTGTGTTCACGTGAAGTGGAGGAGGAGGGAGACGAGGATAGGGAAGGGAGAACGATGACCATGCCCCTCACCAAACACCATTCCTAGGCCCATATTCTCCTTTAGTCACGTTCCATATTCATGTATAGTACTGCTACCCAGACCCGGTAATGTCGCAATCTAGGGCTATCTTTTTCAAACTGTGTATCCTTCGAACTACAGAAGAGGTCGTGGTTGCTTAAGTAGCACAGAATTCCCTCAGCCGGATTTCTTCGTGCAATATGGTGAGATTGGGTATCGCCTCCCCCACTTCTGCATTTTTCTTCCTCGAGACGTCAAAAGCACGACCTGACTAGACCGCACCACCCTCTCCTCTCCCCTGAGGAAAGCCACTAGCAGATGTACAATATACATTTTAAAACATAAACCTATATCCCTTAAGTAATCCGATTTTCTAACTTTTATCACCTTCACTTCTATTTTTCTTTCCCTTGTATCCTCCTTCGCATCGACAGCCCCCTCTTCCTCCCTCTCTCTCTCCAACGTAATGACCCACATCCCGGTGCTACTTCGACAACATCCAACCCGGACCCTCTCGTCGACAACAGTCGTCGACAACTGCCTCTCGACGGCCGCTCCCTTCTCCTTCCCCCCACCCCCACCCCCACCCCTGACCTGGTGGTAGAGTGCCCTTGTGACGGCACCTTCATTGTTCACAAGACATCGTGGTTATGTATCTACTTTCTAACGTGAACAAGTCTCAGGCCGAGAAGCTATCTAGCTCCTAACATAAGACGAGTCTCAGCTATGTACAGATATCCTAAGTCGTTTTAAAAATGAATACATGTTCGTAGTCTGTCTATTCCTAATTCTTTGTGCTTTAGCAGACTCGCTTTCAAACAAGTCTCTCGCGTAAGCTCACTACGCAAGTCATTCAAAATAAAAGATGTGTTCTTAAATATATTTATTCTTCGTTTTCTTGTATTTTAGGATACTCGACTTTACTAAATGTTCCATAAGAGGTTTACTGAGCGACGTCTGATCGACACTGTTTCTTAACCTCTTCTGGAGCAAAGGTCCAACCCCGCCAATCTGAATGGACTCGTCCGGCGTCAGGCAGACAAGGTGCTTAAACATTATCCGTGTTATAATTATTTCTATTCAAAAAAAAAAAAAAAAAAAAAAAAAAAAAAAAAAAAAAAAAAGGATCGTTGTAGATTACCCTGTTAGAAAATGAATAGTATTATTAAAAGAAATATGGACGAAAAATATTAAGTAAACAACCTAAATCACATTATGCTAAGCTAAAATGAAAATCGGCATATTCTTTTTCAACCAATTTCAAAAACGAAATTTCTAACCAAAGGACTATATACTTGTGATAAGATTTTATAAAGTCAAAGCATTTCTATCACAAATAAATCATTTCTTTTTTCGTTGAAGAACGCAAAGCTAGATGAATCCCAGTTTAGCTGCAGTCGACAACGAATGTCAATGAAATGAAACACAAACCGCCGACTCAAAGCCCGTGTGGGTATGCGGTGACAGCCAATCAGGATTCCTGTACACACACAGTCGACTCGATCGCGCGATTCAAACTTGAAAGTGTAAGGTCGATTTCGCCATGCTAATGGCAATTAAAGACGGCCTTAACAGCGCAACAACGGAAAATCGTTCATTTGTTTCGTTTCTACTACTACATAAAATCTCAGTGGTGTGCGAGTGGGAGTGTGTGTGTGTGTGTGTGTGTGTGTGTGTGTGTGTGTGTGTGTGTGTGTGTGTGTGTGTGTGTGTGTGTGTGTGTGTGTGTGTGTGTGTGTGTGTGTGTGTGTGTGTGTGTGTGTGTGTGTGTGTGTGTGTGTGTGTGTGCATGCGCGCAAACTGCTGTGGTAAGGTTAGTTTTAATTTTACCCCTAACAACGTGAATCCGGGTTCGATTCATGATGGCTCCCATTGACTACCACTTGCCCTGTCACACAAGGCAAAGGTGGCGACTTGGCTCGAAGGTCCTCAGTTAGTAGTAACTGTCCACGTGAATTTCAGTTTCATCTAATGTATGTACATTTGTACTCGACCACACGAACGCGAACGACTAGAAGAAAATTCTTATGAAAGATTGTTTCGAGTTTCTTTTAGCATATTATCATCACAATAACAATTAAATTAAATTAATAATAATAACAATAATAATGATAAACACATATCCACTATCTTTTGCTTACTCCTGTACGAGTACTCAGCCGTCTTTGGTTGCTCTGACAAAAACATACGATAAAATCGATACAACACAAAGAAAATATAATAATTCCCAGTACGGAGACTCCGTTGGGTTGAAATGAAATACAAAGTGACAAAACCATGTGTTGAGACGAAATTTAAGTCGTAGGCACAAAAAAATATACATAAACAAATAAAATAAATGTGTATACATTGTGACGAATGTGGATAGGAGGTAAAGCCACTCAGGCGAAAACTAGTCAGGAATAAAAGTATTTCCCTCAGCCCGTGTTCCCTTACCTCCTATCCAAAATAAAATAAAATTAATAAATACATAAATAAATAAACAAAAATAAAGTAATAAAAGGACTACGAATTGTTTAAAAAGATGCATGGACTTTGCACTAAATTAAAGAGAATCTCAAAATAAATTGTTAGTGGCTAGAACATCGTAAATGCATACAGACATACACAAGAAACAAACAAAAAAAATAGTTTTGTGTTCTTCTACAAGTGCAATTCAATGTTTAATTTCTTAACCAAATTTTTCAATTCGGTTATATGAGATCTCAAGTTTAGTGAACCCACCACTTTCAAAATATTATGAAATTTATCCTTATCTAACTAAATTAGGCTAGGTTAGGCAAGGATAGGTTACGTAAATTAGCTTAATTTGCAAGTTACAAAAGATCTAATACAAGGATAAATTTTATAATATTTTAAACAGGTTATTTCGCTAACCTTGACAAGATCCATATAATGTAATCAACATATTCTACTGATACATACACTGAAAATACAGAATTATACACGTTTCCAATATCGACATCCAATCCAATTCGAGAGAAAGCGTCGCTTCCAAGCCAGCGGCTACTTACAACCTGAATGGAATCACCAGTCCACTTGACGAACGTGACGACACAGTGTGTGTGATTCTCCATGGTCTTGAATCACGTGTTTGACTCGTGATCGTCAGCTATTTCCCTCCCGATGAGACCTCAGAGCTTATATATGACCGATCTATGGGTAATGCTATGACCTTACACGCGCACACACAACCAACTCCCCGCCCAAGAGAGTTGGAGTAAAGACTCGCAGCGCAGATACTGAAATTATTTCAGTCCTGGGCGGGATTCGAACTCAGACCCCTGTAGCAGCGGTTGCGAACGCTACCACTGCGCCGTCGAGTCGTGTGTGTGTGTGTGTGTGTGTGTGTGTGTGTGTGTGTGTGTGTGCTAATGCGAGTTCAGGGTTCGCTTATACACTGATTTATGGTCCTTACATACGTACTTAAATACGTACATACTTACATATAAACGCGCGCGCGTACATACATACACACCATGCTCTTCTTCATGAGACAGTAACGGCTTGCAGTGCTTGTAAAGCTTTCAAGACCTGGGCGGAGCTCGAGAGAGCGAGCGAGCGAGCGAAAGAGAGAGAGAGAGAGAGAGAGAGAGAGATAGAGAGAGAGAGAGAGAGAGATAGAGAGAGAGAGAGAGAGAGAGAGATATTCACCATGGTCTTGGACTACGTGCTGAGCTATAGCTACTACCCTCCCGGATCAAGTTTCAAAGCTTGTGCAGGTAATTCTGCTTGCATGCAGTGGGCTCCGATCTTGGGCCCGCAGGTCAATTACCCGCGATGCTAACCATTTGCTGTTTATATGAAGGGAAGATTAAATCACTTTATGAATACGGTTCAGTAATGGGCATGGAACTGACTAGTACAGGACTTATGTTTTTTTGCAATCTCCCCAACTGTTATGCTTTTATGCTCACTACATCCACACCTGCTACTTTCTCACTCTCCCCAAGTCCAAGTGACAAGGGCGGCCATGTTTCGATTTTCGCATTCCCGTTGCTTCCTTTTTCGCGAGGACACCTTGCGCAGACCGTGACGGCCTAGGACGCAACATTAGACGACTACCCAGGTGCCTCCGGAACCTGACCCACCTCGAGACGCTCCACAGCAAGTTTTTCGGCCAGTTTCATGGCTGTTTAGCCGGGGCTTCCCTCCTTTGTTCAGTCCACCGCTGTAAGTCTTGGCACCAGGAGTTTGACATCCGCTCTCCGCCCTCACCCGATCCCCCCTCCTCCCTCCGTCAATCACTGTCATTTCCGGGGTCTGGCTGACGTATGCCAATAGGTACTCGTCTGATGCGTGCCAGGTGAGGTCGAAATTCGACGAACTAATCCGAAGAGGGTGTGTTTTGTGTTAGGGATGCTCCTTTTACAACGTCATTTAAGTACCGAAAGGGTTATGCATTTACATTAGAAAGACATCCGTACACTTACAGTCGCCCTATCCTTCTTCAGAATAAACGCCAATATTTCATTAACCTGTACATAAATAAACATGCATAAATAAATCAATAAAATAAAGATCACAGGGAACGTGAAATCTACGGTACACGCAACCCATGTTTCATATATGTATGAGGGCGTTCTCAATTTTCTTTTTACGTTCAACTGAAATAAGACACGTCTCATTCCATATACCATCTTGTGGCAGACAAAATATGAGAAACTACCCACCCACTACTGAAAGCTTTTGACACGGACTGCAACCTCCCTAAGCTTCAAACATGGTCTCGTGGAATTGAATAAAACAGCACCCAAAACAACCATACAAACCAAATAAAATAATAAAATGATAAAATAAAACAGCACCCAAAACAACCATACAAACCAGAGTACCTGGGGACGAAAGGGATGCATTAGCCAATGGTCCTCAGTCTGGGATCCACCGAAAAATATTGATAGTTAGTGGATGTTAGACGACTTTATAGATGGGGATGTTAGATAGTAATACACAGGACAGCTTAGTGCAGGCCTTATGGTCTCTTCCAGTCTCCTCCATTCTTATGTTTAGCAATGTTATTGCACGTTGAAGTGATCTTCAGGAAGCTAAAGAACAGCACTCCATAAGTATAGAATGTCAGAAAATAAAAGTCACTTCGAGAAGGGCCACGCCCCACCCCCCGCCATAGGAACAAGTCGAATAGCCTAACGAAAGTTACGGCGGTGAAAGAAGTGCATAAAAAATAAAGAGCTTACATGACCTAAGAATGGCGGTACACGAGCTGTAAAATTCACAGGAAGTATTGGATGTGAAAAAACTCCCTGATGGGACCTCAAATTGGTCATTCAAAATATGTAGAGAGCAGCTGGTGGATAAGATACTGTGTAGCATGAACCATGCCCTTGACACCAGTGGCTGGGTTTGAACCGCCTTTACCTCAACCTGTCGCAAACAGATTCTAAAACGTTCAGCCATTAAGCATCCCCATTTTGCTAATAAAACAAACACTGAACATTCTCAGGCTTCCAATGTTACAGAAAAGAAAAATAGGAGATATGATGATAAACTCATGAAAGGAGTAGACACAACTGACAAAGATAACCTCTTAATCAAGGATCAGAGGTTAAACAGAACCCATGGAATGAAATTAAAAATTAGTTACTTGAAGGATATCAAAAATAGTTTTCCATAAAGAAATTTTGATTCATGAAACATTTTTTTGAAGATGGGGAAATAGTAGAGTCAAAAAATGTGGGGGAACTTAAGGTCAGATTTGACCAATTGGAACACAAATAGGAACCTAGAAGTACAGTTCTTAACATATACCCCTAGGTAAACATAAACACACACACTTGACTTGTGATATAGCCCTAGCTCAAACAATACACGAGTTCGAATCTAAATATAATAATTGGAAATCAAAGATATAGATTAAGTTGGGACCATACATGAATTTGAGTCTAGGTATGTTAGAAAATTAGCGAGTAAGAGACGGAATCCAATGAGCAATGCTACTCTCCTGTATACATAAGTAAACAAACACACACACAAAAATATACAATTAGTTACAGTACACATATCTGTATACACAATCACATTTGTAAATCACACGAAAAACCCACAGTTGGAGTAAAAGAAAACTTGGTAGAAAGTTTCACATTTATATTTTGGCTACCAGCTGTAGCCCTCTTCAAGAAAATTCAAAGCTGTAAGACATGTACATACTCCTTTGACATGAAGAGGGGAATGTAACAGAAGCATGGACAGCTTACATGATGGCCAAGATGACCTCACTCAAGGAAAAGTCGTGGTGTCAAGAGTGTGTGTGTGTGTTTGGGGGGGGGGGGTCAGGAGGGTGATAATTACTGACCAAGCAGCTCACCACACTTGACAACACAGTTTTTCCTTGAGTGAGGTCATCTGGCCCATCATGTAAGCTGCCCATGTTCCTGTTCCATTCCCCTTCTCATGTCAAAGGAGTATATACAGTATATTTCTTACTACTTCAACTATCTTGTACTTCCTGAAGAGGGTTACAGCCAGTAGCCAAAATATAGAAGTCATTCTCCCAAGTTTTCTTTTACTCTGCCTATGGGTTCTCAATGTGATTTACAAGTGTTACTACATTTTGCTCTAATAATTTAACACCCATGATGGAGACATGGAGCCTTCAGACAGCTTGAAGCCTCCCATTGAAAAAAATCTTGTCTGACTGTTTGGAGGAACAAGTGTGTCCAAATATATTTGGATACCTTAAACATGCTTCTCTGGGTTATAGCTTCCCTTCTTACATTGACATATTTTTGTCAAACTGCGTGCATGTCGCTTCATTGGAATTTGAAGACCACCTCCAAAAAACAAGATTCACCCAAAGAAATCATTGTCTGTTAGGCCCCAATAATTCAACTTTCAGAAATCTTTGTGTACAAGCTCTTTGCAACAACAGTGTTTGGACTAAGTTTGCCCCCAAAGACAATGTCATCATTCTCTCCAGTGTCAATCTTTCAAATACACTATTAGAATTGTTGGGCCTTGGTCTTAATTATCCTCTAACACCAAAGAAACATCATATGTGAAATCAACATGTTCCATGATAAGATGAGCCAACTGACCCCCAATATTATGTTCAAAACAGAATGGGAGGTCATCAGATCCCATTCTTGGATATCTTAATCAGAATGATTGATGGTAGCTTACTTTTTACAGTATTCAGGAAGTCCACCCATTTAGAGAGCTACCTTCATTTCTTTTAGTAACCACCCAGGCAAAGTTAAGAGAAGCACTGCCTCTGGTCATTTTCTGAGAGCTTCCAGGATTTGTAGTCCCCAATTCTTGGACTGGTAGACTGACTTCATTAAGTCTCAATTAATGAAGTTGGCTTACCCAGCCTGGTTCTTGGATCAAGCCCAAAGGAAAGCTAGAGCCAACCAACTTAAAGCTTTAGCTCCCACCACTCAACACCCGTCTCGTAGACATTTTAAAAATCCCCTACAGCAATGCCATCAATTCTTATATTAATTTAATTCCCAAGGATCATCTCACATTTGCTTACCACTATCCTAACACAATGCATAAGCAAATTGTGAAGTTTCATCAAAGGATTAGGAGGCCGATTCTCCTGGAGTATAAAGGTAGTTGTCGACTTTTGACCTATGCAACTTACAACTGATTGACTTTATGACCGTCTGGTAGGCAGGCATCACTCTTGCTTGCCAGACCATAGAAAAGTATAGTGTACAACAGTTTCCACACCCCAGCGGCAGCATCCTGCGGTCTTACTATTTAGTCAAAGTGAGTAGCAAGTACCGGTACGGTACGACTTCCTCCATATCAGTGTCTTTTAATTTTTCTTCAAAATACCCTAAGATTACCAAGAAGGAAAGAAAGGCCATTGATCTGGACACAAAAACGATTGTGATTAAACAGCACAAAGGAAGAAAGAAAGTTAATGTGATTGCATGTGACATGAAGTTATCACCCTCTACTATGTCAACAATTTTGGAAGCCAAAGAAAAATTCATAAAGCTGTGAAAAGATCTGCATACACGTGGTCAATAGTGATAACAAAACAACATACCAGGTCCATCCATGAAATGGAGAAATTACTGCACATTTGGATGGAAGATCAAATTTAAAAAGTGACACTGTTAACCCTTTGTACTGTGCAGATGAAGGCTAAAAGTCTATTCCAGATTTTGAAGGAACACACCAGAGAAGACTACAGTCAAGATATTTTGGCAAGTAATGGCTGATTCAAGAGATTTAAGAAAAGATCCAAAACTGCATAATGTTCAAGTGACTGGAGAAGCACAGCCAAGCACCAGTGATGCAAGCAATCAGTAAAGTTGTATTTTGGTATGCTTCAAACTAAAAATGTTCTATTTTTCAGACTTGTATTTTATATTTTTGTATGTTTTGCACACAATAAACAATCTGTACTGTAGTATGCAGTGTTTGACCCTAATGGTATAAAAATTTAAAGAAAGATAAAAACAATGTCTAAAGAAACAAAATGAAATAATGAACTGAGAAAATGTTGATAAAATATGACCATCATGATTACAATATAATTACACAGCATAATATACTTACAGTAATGATAGTGGAGAACAAAATATCACGATAGGATGTAATGATAATGGAGGAGAAAATATCACGGTAGGATATAATGTCAGTGAAGGACAAAATATAATTTTGGGAAGGGATACCGGACAGAATGTCAATGAAGGCCAAAATATCAAGATAGGATGTAATGTCAGTGGAAGACAAAAGATCACGATGGGATGTAATTATAGTGGAGGAAAAAATATCATGTACTTTAATGCTCGCAGTATTAGGAACAAATTTCAAGAAATACAGACGTACGTCAAAAGCGAAAATCCCGATATGATAGGAATAACTGAGACATGGTTAAATGGTACAGAGTTCGAAGCTGAATTTAATATTGCGGGATTTAAATACTTTCATCAGGATAGAAACCATAAGAAAGGTGAGGGTGTTCTATTGTACGTTAAAAACAATGTTCATGCTTGTGTTTTAGAGAAAGTGAAACAGGATGCATATGATAGTTTGTGGGTTGAGTTAACCCAAACAAATGGACAAAAAATGAATATAGGTGTAATATATAGGCCAAAGACATTATCATTAGCAGACGACCAACTGTTATTTCAAGAACTGTCTAGTTTCTGCAACCGGGATTTATTGATAATGGGTGATTTCAATTTTACTGACATTGATTGGATGACCCTTGAACATGGCCATATAGGTAGTCGCTTGATTGATTTTCTTGGTGACAATTACTTAATTCAGCATGTAAAAGAGCCCACAAGATATGGAAACTTACTCGATCTTTTGATCACTAGCCGCGAAAGCATGGTAACTGATGTAGAAGTCGGTGAATCTGTTGCAAATAGCGATCACAACTTAGTTAGATTCAAACTCCTAAACAATTTTAGAATAGTTACTTGTGTTTCTAAAATACCTGATTTCAGTAAAGCTCAGTTCATAGGACTACGTCAGGAGCTTCAGCTTACAGATTGGGAGGCAAAATTAAATGAAAGACCTGTAGATCAGATGTGGGACATATTTCAAAATACGCTCACTAAGATGATTCAAACTTACATTCCTTTTAAGGACAGACGTCCCCCAAATCAGGCTCGCCCAAAGTGGCTCGACAAAGAAACTGAAAAAAGTATTGCTAAAAAGAGACAGGCTTATAAGAATTATAAGTGCTCAGGTGCATCTAATGACTATGAAAGTTATGTATCAATACAGAGAGATTTAAAAAAGACAATAAGAAAAAGAAAACGACAATACGAAATGAAAATCGCTGATAAATCCAAAGAGAATCCCAAAGAATTCTATAGTTACATTAGAGATAAAAAGGTTGTTAGGAATCACATTGGTCCACTATTATCTGCTGACGGTCAACTTGAATATTCAAATGAAGGAATGTGTAATATCTTAAACAATTATTTTAGCTCGGTATTCGTAAACGAAACACCTCAAAGTGAATTCCAAACTGAAACCTGTGAAAAGTCTGGGGTAAACTTACTCACTACGGTAAATATAACAAAAGAAAAAATTAAAAGGTGTATAGACAAACTCAAAGTTAATAAAACACCAGGGCCCGACGGTTGGCATCCAAGAATCTTAAAGGAAATGAAAAATGAGATTGTTGTTCCATTAGAAATTATTTTCAAGAAATCCATCATATCCGGAGATGTCCCAAGAGAATGGAAGCTAGCTAACGTTACTCCCATATTCAAATAAGGTGACAAAAAGAAACCAAATAACTATAGGCCTATAAGTTTGACTTCAATCGTAGGAAAAATAATGGAAACTATCATCAGAGATGCTATCGAACATCATTTAGAAAGTAACCGTTTGATAAATGATACCCAGTATGGTTTCAGACGGAAACGTTCTTGCGTGACTAACTTACTCGAATTCTACAACACAGTTATCTCGAATTATGACAAAAGAAACAATATAGATTTAATATATCTAGACTTTGCAAAAGCTTTTGATACCGTCCCACACGAAAGACTACTTACTAAATTAGCTTTGCATGGAATAAGTGGTAGCCTATTAGGTTGGACTAGTAATTGGTTGAATGGTTGAAAACAGAGAGTTGTTTTAAATGGAAAAACTTCTGGATGGAAAAGTGTTGCAAGTGGAGTTCCTCAGGGTTCTGTTCTTGGGCCACTTCTATTCATAGTATATATAAATGATATAGACCATGGACTAAAATCTACTGTTTCCAAATTTGCTGATGATACAAAACTGTGCGGAGTGGCAAATGATCACTCAAACCAATTAGATATTCAAGAAGATTTAGATCAATTACAGCAATGGTCTGAAAAGTGGCTAATGAAATTTAACACAAGTAAATGCAAGGTAATGCACATAGGTAAAAATAACAGTAAGTACGATTACAAGTTATTTGGTAATTCGTTAACAAAAGTGGATAGTGAAAAAGATCTCGGCGTAATTATCAGTAACGACCTCAAATCATCCAAGCAGTGTATTTCAGCCTCTGAGAAAGCAAATAAGATTCTGGGACTGATTGCGCGATCTTTTGATTTCAAAAGTCCATCACTCATTAACAAGCTATATAAATCGTTAGTTCGTCCACATTTGGAATATTCTGTTTCTGTATGGTCACCGAATCTCATTAAAGACATTGACAGACTGGAAAAAGTACAACGGCGAGCCACAAAACTGATTCCAAATATCAAAAATAAATCATACGAAAATCGACTACAACACATGAATCTGTTTTCCCTAAAAAAGCGTAGACTCAGAGGTGACTTGATACAGGTCTTTAAGATTTTAAAGGGAATTGACAACATCAAAAGTGACAAAATTTTCACATTGAATGAGAATCAGACAAGAAACAATGGTCTCAAACTATCCGGAAATAGATTCAATTTGGAAGTAGGTAGAAACAACTTTGCCAACCGTGTAGTAAATGAATGGAATAAACTTCCTGCACAGGTAGTGCAATGTAGTTCAGTTCGAAGCTTTAAGAATCAGTTAGATAAATACCTAAGTAAGATGCTGTAATGATTATAATTTATCTTATATTATTTGCTTTTGTTTTGTTATCATTTGTCTGTCTGATTTTCATTTATTATTAGTTATATGTCAATTTATTATTATTTACTATTTACCTGTTTGTTTATTATTTAACTATACCTATGCATTTATGTATTTTATTTGTTATTTACATTATTATAGTTTTTATTTATTGTTTTATCATTAATGAGATTTTTTTTTTTTCGCATCCGACCTAGATATGGATCAAAAGGTCTCCTGTCGGCATTCTCCGTCCTTGTAATCTTTTGTAATCTTTGTAACAAAGGCAGACTTACAACCAGATCAGTTTATGACCAGTCAGTCATAACCAAATGCAGTCTTCTTAAGTCGATGACTACCTGTATAGGTTACCCTGCTGAGATTGTGAGCTGGTGTACCCAAGCCAAAATGGTAGAGACTTGAAGACTAGATTGGCTGAACATAAGAGATCCATCAAATATGCCTAAGAAAGTTCAGCTGTATTCCACTATGTAAGTCATCAAAACCACTGGATTGACTGGGATAAGGCCAAACTAGCATTCAAGTCCAGTTGTGGTCTCAGGAGGAAAATAGTTGAGTCCACCTTAAAACAAGAATGTCCCAATTTTAACATCTCCAAAGGATAACGGTCTCCAGACATCATCTCACAGTTAGCAGTGAGTTGCTTGGTCAGTAATTATTACCCTCCTCACCCCCCCCAACAATCCCCGCCCTTGATTCTGTGACTTTTCCTTGAGTGAGGTCATCTGACCCTTCATATAAGCTGTCCATGTTCCAGTTACATTCCCCTCCTTATGTCAAAGGAGTAAATATGTCTTACCACTTCAACTATCTTGTACTTTCCTGAAGAGGGCTACAATCAGTAGCCAAAATATAGTAGTCAAATGTTCTCTCAAGTTTTCTTTTACTCCAACTGTGGGTTCTCCATATACCATCATATCTTTACTACACATACATTCATACATAGATACACATATCAAATAGTCCTTTTTCCTTA
The DNA here is from genome assembly GCF_046742065.1 of Oratosquilla oratoria. Taxonomy (NCBI): domain Eukaryota; kingdom Metazoa; phylum Arthropoda; class Malacostraca; order Stomatopoda; family Squillidae; genus Oratosquilla; species Oratosquilla oratoria. The sequence goes on from NC_134796.1 coordinate 29,664,463, forward strand.
TAAGAGAGGTGACCAAGTCAAAGCATACATCCAACCTAACCCCATCCCATGCCCATCCAAACCCATTCATCACCTCTCAAATCATAGCATCTCACAGATCCTTGTTCCCCACTCCACTGCTCAGATCTACAAAAATGCAACAAGAGAAGGCACTTCCACAACAGGCCCCAACAGCCAGAGCTGCCTTACCACCATAGTGTCACATAGTTGTGCCTGCCTGCCTGTGAAGACACCAGAAGAGACACCAAAGCACAAATGCAACTCACTCACCAACCCTCACCACCACCCATAAGTAGTGGGCAAGTACTGAGGGGCAAGTCCTTGGTCTCTGGAACAAGCCCAAATTACACTCACTCTTTCAACTCTCCATCTTCTTTCTAACCTATTTTACTATCATTATTTTCTTTAAATTTAAGGAGGGCATTACACTGGCACTCACCATCCCACACCTCTTAGCCAACTACACTGAAACAAACACAGGCACCCTACACAGGCCCACAATGTGCAAGACACACACATTAATAAATGCCACTCTTGTAAATCCTGGAACAGACTGAAATATACCATACTTGTTTATATTCAACACCCAACAAACTGGACCTGCACCCAATATAAATTATTAAATAAATAAGTAAACAAATGAATAAATGGCATCAAACATACAGAGCTACAGCAATTCTTGTACACACATACATTTACAGCACATACCATACTACAACCACAAACAACTAATAATATTCACAGATATCACAATCTGATACGAGAAAACAGTACAAAGATGAACTCATAAAACTAACAAAAGTATACATTTTCCAAAAAGAACAAAGAAATTAATCACTTACAGTTACTAAAGTAAACAAAATCACCTTTCAAACAAAGAAAAATACATCACAAACATCTACAGAACCACCCACCACATCAACACCCAAAGACCTTTATTATGCACAAATACTCTCTTCTCTTCCTCCACAACCACCAAATACCAGCCTCCGGAAGCATATTCATAATCATATCACTCACCACTCCATTAACACACTGAAAGACAACACACTGCTGCATGCCAGACACCCTGATATCCAACCTTCTGAATCCTCTCTCCCACGAAAGGACAGAGTCCACTTGGCCAGACTGCAGTGCAGCCACCACCCAGCACTTCTAAGCTACCAGAAGAGGCTGGATGACCGCATTGTGAACAGCTGCCCAGGATGTAACACTTCACCCCATACCATACAACACATAATGGAAGACTGCATTATACACAATCATGCATGCAAACAACACAACATACACTCTATAAAGGATTTGTGGGAAAACCCAGTTTCGGCTGTAGCATTCCTTGGGGAGATGGGACTGCTCGGACAGACAGTCTAGGGAACGACAACAACAACAACAACACCCCAAGACTATTCACACCCAACTCCTGCCACACATGGACTTAAACCACATACTGGAAGGTTACAACACAAACAGCATACCAAAGACGAAAAAGTCCAAGACCAACTCCACAAACTAATCATACTAAACTCCAGCAAACTCCCTACTAAACAACCTCCTCAATAGTCAACAAGTAACCTCCTGAAACATTTTAATGTGTTCCTCCACTCCACCCAAAAGCATGGGAAACCATTAATGACATACCCTCAGATCATTTTTCCATCAAGATCACCACAGAACTTGCAGAAAAAATCAGCCAATCAACAAAAATATAAATAAATTTAAAGAATACTGTGTAGAAATTGAAACTGACTTGGCAAACTTATAAACCTATATCTAACTATGTACCAAGGGCTCCTTCCCCCTCCTTATAAGTGAGGTAGCCAAGTCAAGGCACACATCCACTCCCATCCACCACCCTTGTTTCTCTCTTATCTTAGCTCCTTGTGGAAGAAGGATCCTTGTCTCCTGCCCACTGCATAATATTGTGCAGTATTTATTGCATGATTGCATACACCCAGTGCTTTAAGGACTTTTTTGGGCCACCCCTACATACTAGAATGAAAGAAGTATTAAACTACCACCTGAAAATATCTGGGTCTGTACAAACTAAACTTACAAACACCTTCAACCATTCTTGGTCACAAAAAGGCATTGTGACACTTTGGAAAAGAACATACATAATCCCCATTGTACAATCAAACACCCTGCCTGAAAATCCAGCATACTACCAACCTATCTATTCTCTCTCTACTTTATCTAAAATGATGGAAAGATTGCTCTTAGAATCAAAGCACACATGCCTACCTCACCAAATCAACATGGATTCAAAGTGGGCCATTCCACTAATACATTGCTTACAAATTTCACCCAACATGTACTGGAAGACTTACACAAGAAAGTGCCACCAGACAGAACAATAATGGTGGTAATAAACAACTAGGCTTCTGACACAGTCCCCAGACACATCTTGTCAAAAAAGATAATAGAAACTGCTATATAAGATACATACCTCCTTTATAAGGGGTGGCCAAGTCAAATTATACACACACTGTCCCAGGTCTCTCTTGCAGGATACCCACAGCCTCTACATAACTAGCAAGAACCTCCATTTTGACTCGCATTACACTCAATAAAGATTGCTGTCTGGATAGAGCAGGGTAGTATTAAATGTGTTCAGTCTTTTGTGTGGTGATTGCATTTACAGCAATTTGAGTTTGTGAGCAGGCCAATTCTTTGTCAGTACTTCCTCAATACTGGGTGATTTCTTGGTATGACTAAAGTCTGGGGGAGTTTGGTGGAGTACTGGGATTGGGGGTTACTCTTGGAGTGCTTGCTTTGTAATCTAGGACAAACCTGCTAGGGGTGATGTTGCAAAGGAAGAAGATCGATGTCCAAACTGCACCAAAACTTTGCCGCTGTATATACATCAGACTTTCCTTCAAATTCCGGACCTTTTCCTTACCTCAAAGTAGAGGTGCAACCCCAAAGGCCAAGCACCTGTCTCTGAAGGCCCATATTGACTTACCCACTACATACACATTAAAACCCATTTAACACCCTTCTCATCTTGGTGCCTCATGCATGAATCATCATCTTCATCTCCTGGCTGACAAACCTCCTGGTCAGCAGAATGTGAAGCGTGTCACAAAACAATCTTCTATCAAGGAGTCACCCAAGGAACAACATTATCTTGTGCTTTGTTTAGTTCATCTTCTTTCATGCTTGGGCTACGACTTGCAATGATCCTCCTCCAACTTCCTCAGTAAAGCACTAAATCTTCATCTATTCTGAACACTTCAATATTCTGCTGAACTGTTCCTTTCCATATTCTCCTTGGTCTTTCCGCTGGCCTCCTCCTTGGTATCTCCATTTCCTCCACCATCCTCAACACATACTTTTCCCCCAACCCCACCATCTCCGTCTTGTTTTCCTTCACACACATCCAAACCATCATAACCTTCTCCGTCTCATTTTCCCCTATATCTCTTTCAAACCACTTCTACCTACCTCCCCACAAGACACACTATCTTATTGATCGCATCTTCCCAATATATCCTCTAACCCTCCTGTTATCAATCATATTTCAGTACCATAAAACATAGCTGATCTGATACACAATTCATAATCACTGTCTCCATTCTTCAGCAAGATATTTCTATCAACTAACACGATGCCATCCTTCTCCATTTTGCCATGCCACTCTGCTACTTTTGTTCTTGCTACTCTCTCCATTTCAGATTAACAGTCCAACATATCTACTAAGTTACAAAACTTATGCACTTCTATTCTTCCCACTGCAATTCTTAGTCCTCTCTCCACTACCACCTCTCTCATCTTCTGCAACCTGGACACTGAAAAATCTAAAACTAATTTAACTTCTCTCTACTGAGCATCTCATGTGACACCAATTATTGAAATCCCCACATAATATTGATTTAATTCCTGCTACACAGCACAAGGCTATCACTAATACTATTCTACCTACTCAAATGTCCCGTTCACACACCCAACCAAGGGCACAATATCAATGCTCTCACCTATACAGAAGACTTAACAATAATAGCCCTGCACTGCAACTACAAATTAACACTCAAAAACACAGAAATCTATCTCAACAAGTTAAAACTATGGCTGATACAAAACAAAATGTTGGCTCCCCCTCAGAAGTCATCAGTATCACCCATCACTAAGATTAAATGGCCCAATTCTCCCACAGGAAAAATGCCATAAAATAATGGGCCTTGCAATTGATAAACCCATGACCTTCAGCCCATATATCCGAGACAGCTGTACATTCTGGAATGGGCAGGGAGGGCAATTGTCCCACCGAGAAGTTTTCAGTTTTTACTTCCATATTTTCTGGTAGCTACCCCATTAAATTGGTGGGGTAGTTACCAGAAAATATGGACATAAAAGAATTGAAAAATTCCAGGGGGGGGGGGGGGGTATTTGCCCTCCCTGCCCTTGCCGAGGGTACAGCCCTGTAAGACCTAACAGAAAAGGCAAACAAGAAAATCATCATACTAAGAACAGTAGCAGGCGCAAGATCTGGATACAAGAAACTCTTATTCTATAAAACAACTCATAAGAACTACATTTATCTATGCATCTGCAGCATAGTGCCCAACAATTATGAAAACAGACATCCTATAAACAAAAAATAAAGCATTAAAAACTGCACTAAAACTATCCAAACAGAACACCTATACTCAGAAACCAAAATCCTCCTCATAAAACAGCATGAGAATTAAAGGCACACGGTTCTAAACAAGAGCCCCTGAACCTTCTCATCCCTCACTATACCACACAAGCACAGCTCACTCAATTGGGAGAGAGGTGTGGAGAAAGAAAAGAACATACATACATATACCAAGAGCTTTTTCATCCTTACAAGGGAGGCAGCCAAAGTCAAAGGCATATATCCACTCCCACACATTTCATCCCCACATACTCAACTCCTATTCACCACCCCTCCCTTTCTCTTTTCTTGGTTCCTCCTGACATGTTATCCTTGCATCTTGCCCACTGCCCTGGGTCAGAAGCAATGCAGCAAGACACAGCACATCCACAGCATAGCCACTTTATTTAATCAGCAACCCCCCTCTCCGTCCCCTCATGCAGAAAAAGAGAAAACAGGGAGAAATTCCTTCAGGCTGTGTCAAAATATCATTCACACATATTCCCTCAACCCCCCACCCACTCCCTTCCATGCATCACAGCATCATCCATACACAACCATTCTCCACTCACCCCAATCTTCTGTCTTCTCCCTTCCTTCCTCAACAGATTCTCCTCTTTCCCAATGCCCCTTTTACCCCATTCATCCATTTCATTCTTGGTTGCCTCTCATGTTCATTCCCTCCACATCTGTATTTCCATGTGTCCTAACCATCCCAATACTCTCATCAACCCATTTCCCAACTTTCCACCCACAAAAAGTATAATAAATAAATAAATAAATAAATACTACTCAAACATCTACAATTATCTGGCCCCAGCACCCCCACAACACATCCATACAGACAAGCACTGCAAAATATCTACAAATTCTATTCTTCACTACACTCCAAACAACAACCCAACTGGTAAATCACTCCCAAGACAAATAAGAACCATACTTGCATGACTGCTGAAACCACTCTCGTGCATCAGAAGAGTACCCACAAAAAATTGGCCTCTCAAGTGACTACTGCCGAGATACAATCACCACAAAGAAGACAGAGCACCTCATTCTACACTGCTCTACTCTTACCCCATCCAGATAACAAGACCTGACTAGAGAAACCCACATAATGTGTATGGTCACAATCCTTTGAGGGGAATTTTTTTTATCTGTGCCACATAGATTTGTTAGTAGACAACAAAAAGATAATCTATAGATGAGGTTAGTGGGAACAAAAAATGCTCTTATGCCAAAGCGTACATATATTCAGGCTCGAGCATGTTTGTTTTACTCACAAAGGTTGTTGAGATATTGTCTCTCCCGCCCCCGTCAGGGTGGACGCCACTTTCTGATACCTGGAGAGCCATGACCAAGGAAATATCAACATACATGTATATAATAACATAACCATAAGCATTCCTGACCATGAAGATTTTTAATTACAGAAGTCACTACAATATGCATCAAGTAGCTTTAAGTTCAAGCTGACAATGTCAAATACTAAATGCCAGAGGTTTGCTTTCTGTTGGCTCTAGTAATTACTTCTGTAACCATATGATAAATTCTAGCATTATTTACATGACTGATGTTCTTGATATATTTACAAAATTGGATGCAACCCAACAAGCAGCCAGTCCATACCAACTATGACATCTTTCATCACACTTTCATTTACTTACAATTGCACTCTGATTTATCCACATTTACAAACTGCTATTATGCCAATAAATTCCTGCTAGTACTAAAAGAAATAGCTATTCATTTCACTGCCACAAATATACCATTTCAACATTCAAAATATAGTCCTTTCACACATTCAATCATTACATTCACATTCAACACTGTAATTGTAAAATTGCATTACACCTGCAGATTATTTACTAGTCATAATATTATGCAAGTGTGGCCAAAATTATATGTTGATAATTTGTGTACTTCGAGTGGTGCAACAAAGGAACTGGCAGTAGCAGAGCAACATTAAACCAAGAATTGGGCATTCTGAATCCATAACTTCTGTGTACTGGCCTAGGCAGAACAATGGTGTACCATGTTCATTCTTGAGTAATTACTTAAAACAGGTTATTATAGTGGCATCATTGGCTTCATATTTAGTTCATTCCATTCTCTCATCCCTTCTTGCTGCATGTGGCTTACCCATAACCTAAGAAATAAGTGATATGTGACAGCACATGTATGAATGGTCACAGAACATTTCTACAATATGACTTGTGTGAAACCTCATTACATTGCCAACATTTGCCAAAGAATACAAATATAGGATACACAATTTTCAGCAAGGACAAAATTCCAAGAACTTGTCCCTTTTTATGAAATATAACCTGAAAGATGTTCCTATTTTCCAGGGGAGACCAAAATAAGGATCACTGATCACTTTCAATCCAAGTTCCTCAGGAGAAAGAAAAGAAAGAAAAAAAAAGTTACATAGCCTCCCTGTGGAAGTCTTGTATGGAATACTGACCAAACAAGTTCCATGTATTCAATACTTTGGGGATGACTGCTGGCTGAGCAGGTTAGAACACTACTACTTGTGGCAGCGGTCAAGAATGGAAGCATTTTGCATCCTGCCTGGCAAGCAAGTTCATAGTAAAGATATACATTAAATTCCCTTCGTCAAAAAGTCCTCTGTACAGAAGCATCATCCTAGCCTTCTCTGACAAGGGTAATCTACAACCAAAACCAGGAGGCCCAGCTTTTGTCTGCAGGCAACCATGAGTTGCTCCAAAGGATCCCACTGAGCAACTACAGTAAAACTGGAATTCTTCACCCTTGAAAACACATCAATATTGCATGCCAGACCCCCCACCCGATATCCATCCCTCTGAACCCTCTCCCCACCGAGAAGACAGAATCCACCTAGCCAGGCTTGGTGTGCCCATCATACAGCCCTTCTAAGTAACCAAAAGATGATGGATGACTGCATCACATATAACTGTCCAGGATGTAACACTTCACTCTATACTCTACAACACATTATGGAAGACTGCATTGAACACAATCATGCATGCCTACATCAATATATATTCTATTAGGGAATCTTTAATGTCTTCCTACATTGCTTCCAATCCAGGGCAGTGGGTGAGATGCAGGGATGACCTGTCATCCAGGAGGAACCAAGATAAGGAGGGAAGGGGGGCTGAATGGGAGTGAAGTATGTGGGGGATGGAATGGGTGGGAGTAGATTCTATGCCTTTGTTTTTTGGCTACCTCACTTGTAAGGGAAAAAAAGCCATTGGTACATGTGTGTATGTATTAGGGATTTGTGGGGAAACTCTCTTCCTGCCATGGTGTTCCTCAGTGAGACTGGACTGCTCACCCAGACACTCTAGGACAGGGGTTCTCAACCTTTTTCCTGTTATGTACCACAAGTCATCAAACCATCGACCTGTACCCCACATTAACCTGACAGAGAATACAGAATGATAATGTATTAAAACTAATTGAATATACAATGGTACTGCAATAGATATCAAATGGTCTCAAAATGTGATACATGCACTTCTATAAGTCATTCCCTATATCTACAGATTTCAATGTTTAAATAATCTTTCACTTGTCATCCCAGTAACAGTCCCACAACCACTAGGTTGAGAACCTTTGCTCTAGGTAATGACAGTAACAACATCAATATTTCAAGGACTCTAATAGCATCCCTTCTGAGTAGACATGCAACATTCTTTGACGACAGGAAACTAAACTACACTCAAAAAAAGGATGCTGATCATTTTAAATTTTTAGTACCCTTCTGTTCTGCAACTTTCCTTAAATCTCTCCTTTACCACCCCTTTCTATGGTGCAATATTGTCCCCATGGATAGAAATATTTATTGGTGACAAAATACTAATCCCTCTAGAAGGAAAGATCATATGGGATGCCTTTTGCTAAAGGTACTTGCACAGAAAATGGATGAGGAGATTCCGAGAATGCTGTATTGCATGGATTCCTATCATGGGTACATTTTAGCTATAGATTCAGAAAAGTAGCCACAACAATAGCATTAAAAAATAAATATATAAATAAATAAAATAATAATAATAATGAAATAAAAGCAAAATTGTGGTGAGCAGGGGGAGGCTTAATCAAGAAAAACCTATGAATTTTTTTTATACAACTATACTATGCATATACTATTATTAGTTATGATAAAGACAAAACATAGGATTTGTCATTATCAAACCAACAATATACCTGTGCATACTTAACCATTCTATATACTCGTATCTCATTCTATCTACACAAACTAACATGCTCAAGAACTTCTTAGGTACTCACACATGGAAGCTTTTCACATATTGTGAGCTATTGGAGAAAAATATTCAACTATGAATAAAAATACAACATAATATCATCTATGGATCTTTCAAAGTTCTCTCACTCTGAATATTTAACAACTACAAAGAATAAACTGCAGACCTATTTATAAAGTACCCCACATTCTCCATCTGATAATAATATCTGTTACTTCAAGTTTCACTGACTGGAAACCTGCAGCTCCAAAGTGGTTGGTAACTGTCCTCAGGCTCTACCATAGATCTCACTTGAGACTGACATTGTATTAGTATTGGAGAGTTCCAAAGTCACTGACTAGTAGTAGAACTGGAGCAGTTGCCAGTTATCTGCTTGCATTGGGTGAAAAGGTGGGGGGAAATACATTTGAAGTTAATATAGACATATCTTGGGCATAATATGGAGACTGAGTGTCAGCCCCTCAGGGCTGCACCTCCTGATGGAGGTAAGGGTATTGCTAGGCTTTGAAAATAGGCAGCAGGGAGAGGATTCTCTCTGATGTCCATCTTGCAGGACCACAGGTACTTGCTGTTAGTCCCTCTCCATCTGAAAAACAAATTTCTTACACTAAAAGTTTTCATGGGGGTCAGTAAGACTTTCTGGTATTATCCTTTTTGCCAACAAATAGAAACCATTATTACAGTTTCCTTAGTATCATACCTTGATACCAAAATGATACATGGACTCGGAAATTTGCCTAATGATGAGAGGCTTAGGCACCTTAACTTGCACTCTGGAAAGACGCAGAGTGTGGGGTGATCTAATAGAGGTGTTCAAGTGGATCAAAGGCTTTAACAAGGGTGATGCAAACAAGGTCATCATATTAAAACAACAGGGCAGGACTCGCAGTAATGGTTTTCAACTGGACAAATTTAGATTTAAGAAGGAAATAGGCAAGAATTGGTTTACTAATAGGGTGGTCGACAAATGGAATAGACTTAGTGACCATGTGGTAAACGCTGAAACTATCAGTTGTTTTAAGAAACAATTAGACAACTTTATGGATGGAGATGACAGGTGGTGATGGATACGGAACTGCCTAGTGTAGGCCTTATGGTCTCTTACAGTCTCCTTCATTCTTGTGTTCTTGAAAAGGCTTCCTTCAGCATGAAATCATCTGGCAGTGACCAGAATGTGCATACAATTTGAATACATACCCAAAACCAAGAAAGCCACAACCTTTGATTACCTTCATGCATTTCCTTCTACTGGACAAAATTGCCTTGTGGCTACAAGAATGGAGTCAATCACATACTTCACAGGAATAACAACCCCAAAAAACATAAACCTACATAATAAAAAAAAATCATGAATGTGCACATACACATCAACATATAACAAAAGGCCTTCCTCTCTTATAACAGGTAAGTCCACCCACCCCATACCCATCCAAAACACACAAGTTGTCCCTCACATCTTTGCACCCCAAACATGAAGAGCCATTCCTATCCCCTGCCACACTGCTAGAGACAAGACAATTGCAGCAAGACACTGCTTCTGCAGCAAGACCTGACAGCTAGAGTGGGGTTGTCCCACTTCAATTTAAGGTGATTTCTCTGTTCATCCACTCAAGAAACTTGAAGGGTAGAAATGAACATCCTTACATTCACTTCTTCATCCATTTACAATCTCTCTCCATTAACTCTTACAGTTTGTACTCCTTCCTTGTTCAACTTTCATCCATCAATCCACTTTACTCTTAATCTTCCACCTCAAGTTCACTCCATCCACTTCTGCTTTCCATGCTCTTTTTGTTAGTCTTACTTTACTCATTCTTTCCACATGTCTGCCCAATCTCAGCATTTCTTATTTCTACCCTATCTGCCAACTCTCTGTGGAACACCACTTCTTTCCCAAACTCCAAACCTTACTTTCTCTCTCACTGAAATCTAAGTGTCTAGGCATAAAGATAGCAATTTCCATTGTCTCTTATTTTCTCTCTTGGAATTCCTGATCCAAAGCTAGATGATCAGAATGATCTTGTCTTCTTTATTTCGGAGCCTGAATTTTCTCAATCTTCAATCATCCAACTCAAATATTTACTCTATTAACATATCAACATGCTGTATGTATATCTTGCCTAACTCCAAAGACTATCCAGAGTTCTTTGAATACCTAGCATTTTCAATGGAACAAATTCTATCCCACTCATCCTCTCAAATCTACAGTAGGAGATTCCTTTCTTCAACTTCAGCTTTGGCCTTCCCTGTTTACAAATTTAACTGTTGAACTAAACTTCACCTTCCTGGCCACTTTGGAGATGAATTTGACATTCTAGATCTCTTCCTAACTACTCATTATTACATACATACATACATACATATACCAAGGCTTTTTTTCCCCTTACAAGGGGGGGTAGCCAAAAAGAAAAAGGCATAAAATCATTCCCACCCATTCCATCCCTGAATACACTCCACACCCCTCCACCCTCCCTCTTATCTTAGCACCTCCTGAATGATGGGTCATCCCTGCACCTTGTCCACTGCCCTGGGTCAGAAGCAGTGTCGCAAGACACAGCACATCCACAGCAAGGCCGCTTCATTAAATCGGCGACCCCCCCTCTCTGTCCCCCCCATTGCATAAAATGAGAGGACGGGGAGAAATCCCTTCGGGCTGCGTCAAATTTTGCTCACACATACTACCTCACCCCCCATCCACCCGTCCATTCCACCTCATGCAATCACATCATCATCCATATACAACCATATTTACAACCTATTTTCCTACTCATTATTACTTGTTTTAAACTCTCTACGCTGAGTACCTCAATTCTGTCAGTTCTATTGTTTAACTGTTAGGTCAAAATCCAGCTCTCCTTGTGCAGATGACTTTGATATTCTGATACAACTGACTGGGACACTATGAGGTAGTATTTATTTAGTTGTGAAATAATTACTACCTCCATTCTCTTGATCCTTCAGCATTTGCAGACTATTGCACGAGTTCATTTTGAGTATGGACGTACATATTCCATCCACATCTTCTAACTCTAAATCAATAAAACCCTGGTCTACTCACACTTATCCTACTATCCAAGACAAGAACATTGCTTATATACAAAAGAATAACCTTCAAACTCAAGAGAATTATAAACTATGTAAAACTGTGGCCCCAAGAGGCTAGTACCCATCTCCAAAACAAGCTTAAGTGTTCAGTCACCCAGTCCTAATAATCCTATTTCCTTGCTATCATCATTTTTTTTTCCAAGGGTAGAACATTACACTTATGCCTGCCCTCCCACACTTTCTTCTGTATGTGGTGATACTGAAACAAAATCTGGTCCATTCATATGCCCTAAACACACACAACCCATCACCCATAAGTAGGCAATGATGCAGGGAGGGGCTGCCATCAACCTTATGGAAGAAACAGATTATCTGTCTTAGTGGGACACAAATACCTATTATTTTAACAAGAAAGCAGCAACTAGGTGTAGGGGATATTATTAATTAATGAAAATAAAATCCAACTTATGTAAAGAGGATTGGCAGGAGAAATGCTGGTGGTGAAATTTGCAACTCTCAAAAAACTTCACTAGCATTCCTCATTGTGAGAGCTCTAAGGAATTTTAGTGAAAACGTGTGTTAAATGACTGTGATAGGAAAAGACTGGTGGGATATACTACCAAAATACATGTGTACTCTCCCACAATCCCAAAAACGAGTTTCCCCTCATTGGAATCCATAGTGTGGGAAGGTGAACCTAAGGAGAAACCTAAGATGTAATTCAACTGGATTTCATCTGAAGCTCAGGGATGATGCATGTGCCTAAGAGTATGTAGTGGCAGCTCCTAACTGATTAAAGATATTTGACATCTTTGAGAACCCTGAAGAACTGTGGAATACCTTCACATGTGAAATTTTGAAAGCTGCCAAAGATCGGAGTGTTCAAGCTTGATGAGTGGTGTGGTGTTGAATGAAACACCAGAAAATATAGAGATAAGCCATACTATTAGAATGACTGGTGACTAAATGTCAACCCCTTGGGGCTGCACCTCCATGTGGAGGCGAGGGTCTTGATGACTCTTGAAGACAAACTATCAGGAGATGATTCTCTGATATCTATCTTGTATGACCACTCTATGCAGGTATTCATCACTGGTCCCAATACAAGATCTTCGTAAGATATATGAATGAAAAATTAATTTCAATATAGAGAAATACTAAATATTGGAAATGGGCAACATGATGAAAAGCCCATCACTAAACAATAAGACAGGAAATGAAACAATCACAAAAGTAGACATAGACGACACTGTGGGTGTGGTCTGGAGACAAATGTTAGCCCAATGAGGAGGCATCTTGGGCAGAGGTGGGGAGTTGATAAGCTTTGGAGATGAGAAGTGAGGAAATGACCCTCCCTGGAGTCTATCCTACAAGACCTCCTCTTGCAGGTGTCCATCACTGGAAGAAGCAGTCGTTCCTCTTTCATCATTTTGTTTGTTGTAAGACAACTATCAAAATGTGAATGGTCTGGCTCCAGCCTCTCGTAGTACATCTATTTTCCTGCACAAAAAGTTTAAATTATAGTCAAAATATATGATAACTTACGTCTGTGACTCCCGAACGGACTTCAGAGAAGCATTGAAATCATCTGTAAACTCCCTCCACACTGTGATGCCCAGGCGCCTTTTAAGGTCTTGGGCTTGCTTGATCTTTGATCCCAAAACCTGACGCAGCATTTGGATCTCCTCCTCTGTCTGTAGAAGAAAATCAAATGAATGATGCAGGCCACATTTTAATGAAGACAACATAAACTTCAGCCTTTACCTTCACTTACAAATTTAACCCAATAAATACATAGACCATAGACAATTCTAACTATATCATTCTTACTTTTTACTCCACAACTTATCATGACAAAGGGATGATACCTGATTGTGTGCACATGTGCAAATGTGTGTGTGTATTCACCTTGGTCTTTGGATCATGTGCTGGACTCGTGATCGACATCTATTTCCCTCCCAGAAGAGAGCTCATAGCTTGTATGACCGATCTATGGGTAATGCTGTGACCTTACACGCATACACACTCCCAACTCCTTGCCACGAGAGTTGGAGTAACAATGTGAAGCACAGAGATACTGAAATTATTTCAGCCCTGGACAGGATTCAAACCCAGACCACCATAGTGACGGTTGGGGATTCTACCAACTGCACCACCTAGGCATGTGTGTATTTACCTACCTAGTTATATTTTGCAGGAGAAGAGCTATGCTCGTAGGGACCCGCAGTTGTATCTTTCCGCATCCAGTTCTTTCTCAAAGTCGTGTATAGTTTTAGCACTCACCGTTTTCTCTTTTAATTTATTCCATGTGTATGTGTATGTGTGTGTATGTATTCACCTTGGTCCTTGGATCACGTGTTGGACTCGTGATTGACAGCTATTTCCCTCCTGGAGGAGAGCTCAGAGCTCGTATGACCGATCTATGGGTAATGCTATGACCTTACACACACATACACCCCCAACTCCCCGCCCACGAGAGTCAGAGTAACAACACGAAGCGCAGCGATACCGAAATAATTTCGGCCCTGGGCAGGATTCGAACCTGGTACTGCTGGCACCACCGTACTGGCAGTCCAGTACTATATCCACCGTGTCACCGAGTCGTGTAATGTGTGTGTGTGTGTGTACTTTTAGTCTTTCCTCATAGGGTTTATCTGCCAGACTGGGGACCTGTTTGGTTGCTGCAGTTTGTATTCTCTCAATCTTGCTTATATCCTTAACTCTGTGTGGGGACCATACTAATGATGCATATTCCTGTCTTGGACATATCAGGGTTTCGATGATGATTGATGACTGATGATTAATGATGATGGATGATGATGAATGATGACTGATGATGATGGATGATGAGGATTGATGATGATGATGAGTAGTGTATGTATGTGTGTGTGTGTGTGTGTGTGTATTTACCTAGTTGTAGTTTACGGGAAGGGGAGCTATGCTTGTGGTGTCCCATCTTCATATCTCATTTTATCTAAACTGTTTTTAAATTCATGTATTGTTTTTGCACACACCACTTTCTCATCTAACTTGTTCCAAATGTCTATTACTCTGTGGGGAAAGCTGTTCTTTTTCAGATCTCTTCTATAACTGTCCTTTTTGATTTTCTTTCCATGTCCTCTTGTATTTCTATCATCCCATTTTATTAGGTCCTCTCTATCAATAGTTTTTCATGATTCTATAAATAGTTATCAAATCTCCTCTCTCTTCTTTGCTCTAATGTCTGTAGCTCAAGTTTTGCTAGTCTCTCTTCATATGATAGTTTTGAGAGTGTTGGTGCCAATTTTGTAATTGCTCTTTGTATTCTTTCAAGTTTTGTTATACATTTTTTTTGTACTTGGTGACCATGTCATCACTGCATATGCCAATCTTGGTCTTATCAAAGTGACTAGTATTTTCTTCACCATTTCTTCGTCCAGGTATGTAAATGCCACTTTGATTGTTCTTATTAAATTATAAGTTTCTCCAAAAATTTTGTTTATACGTTTCTCAGGGGACATATTATTCATAATAACGACTCCCAGGTCCTCCTCATTTTTTACTTTTTTTTTTAATTTCTTCTTCTCCCAATTTATATGATCTCACTATTTTTTTTTTTGCTTCTTCCAAATTCCATTATACTACACTTAATATTGAATACCATCTCCCACTTCCTACTCCATTCCCATATTTTATTGAGATCACTCTGTAGCGACTCACAATCTTCTTCAGTGTTTACTTTTTTCAACAACTTTTCATCATCCACAAAGAAGCTCATTTAACTTTCAATTCCTTTATCCATATCATTAATATATGAAGCAAACATTATTGGGGCCAGAGCTGTTCCTTGTGGAAAATCACTTATCACTTCATCCCAATTAGAGTGTTTGTCTTTTATCACTACTCTCATTTTTCTTTCATGCAAGAAGTCTTCCATCCACTTCAGCAGTTTGTCCTCTATTCCTCCTGCAGTTTCTAATTTCTTAAGCAACTTCTTATGTGGCACCTTATCAAAAGCTTTTTTCAGGTTTAGAAATGCACAATCAGCCTATCCATCTCTTTCTTGTATTACATCTATTAGCCTTGAATAAAAACAAATTAAGTTTGTGATGCATGATCGTCCTTGTCTAAATCCAAAAATGTCTTGGGTTTAGTACGTTGTTTTTTTCTAAATGCCTTACCCATCTACTTTTGACAATTCTTTCACAAATTTTTGCTATCATACTTGTTAGAGAGACCGGTCTATAGTTAGTAGGGTCTTCCTTGTTTCCCCCTTTTATATTGGTACTATATTTGCTCTTTTCCAATCTTTTGGAACTTTTCCTTCTTTCAATGAACTGTTTATTAGGCTATGTATTTTGTCTTAGTTCATTCCTGCATTCTCTCAAAATCCAGTTTGTTATTCCATCTGGTCCATGCGATTTTCTGACATTGAGATTACTCAAGTGTTTCATTATTTCATTCCTTGATACTTCTATCCCTTTCAAAGGGGGACTTTCTCCTCTCATTCAATATCTCTAGGTTATATCTTCTCCCTTGTAAACACAGATTTAATAATGGTTGTTCATCATTTCTGCCATTTCTATTTCCTCTGTATTCAGCTCCTCCTTGTAGTAGTTTCTCTAATTCTTGTTTGTTTTTCAGTTTGTTTACAAATCTATAAAAAGTTTTGGTTGATCTTTACATTTTTCTCTGACATCTTTTTCATATTTTCTCTTTTCTTCTCTGCACACTTGTAAATATTCATTTCATAACTAGTATATATTTTCCATTTTTCAGGTCTTTTGTCTTTTTTCCATTTTATCCAAGCTTTATCTCTTTTGTCTTAACTCCCTACATCTTTTGTTGTACCAGCACTTTATATATTCTTTTTCTTGCTTTTGTCTTAGGACATACTTTTCCACTCCTTTATAAATTTTTGTCAAAAGATTCCATTTCTCTTCTACTGTTGTTTCCTCTGTGTGTTTTCTTTAATGTATTTTTCCTCATTTAGTTCCAGTTCAACCAATATGTGGTCACTTTTACTTGTTGGTGTCTTATATTCAATCTTGTCCACTATTTCGGGTTCTGATGTGATTATTAGGTCCAGTCTCGATGGTTCTCCCTCATTTCTATACCTAGTATTCTCTTGTATCCATTGTGTCATTGTATGTTCTATAATCATATCAAATAGTACATTTCCCCAAAGGTCGTCTCCACCCTTCACTGTCATCTCTTCCCAACAGATTTCTTTACAATTAAAGTCATCCATTATAACTATTCTTCCTCCATCTTCCATTATCTAATTTAGCGTTATCCTTGTGTCTTCTAACACTTTTATGTTATCTCTCTTCCCACAAGGCCATTTTAGGAGGCACATAATTTACTACAAACTTCCTGCTCTTCCCATCCCTGTCCTCCACTTCCACCATAATCATCTCTACTCTATTCTTTCCATATGTGATATTCCTCACATTTATATCCTTCTTAGTCAGGAACATAACTCCACCCCCTTGTTTTACCTCTCTGTTTCTAATCCAATAATTATATGAAACATGTCCTACACTGTTAGGTGGTAGTAGACCTTTCAATTTTGTCTCTACAATTCCCATTATGTTCTTTTTCCACCAGGTAATCATTCAGTTCAAGCCTGTTATTAAGCCATCTATGTTTGTGTAAGACACTTAATTTTCTGCTACTTCCATCATGTTTTCTGTTTCCTTTCTCTTTTTCTCTATGAACCATTTCCTCACTTTCATATCCACTACTCTCCAATAGAATTTCTCTTTTTCTGACTGTTCTTTTCTCATTTTTTCCCTTAGCTTCGTCTTTTTGTTTTTTCATCCTCTCTTTCCTCTTTATTCATTTCTCTTTTTATCCATACTTGTTTATATTGTTCACTATCAGCTAGTTTACCTGTTTTTGCTAAGATATTCTCTGCTGTCGTTTGTGACCTGAATTTGATCTTAATTGGTCTAGTCTTATTTGTATTGTATTTCCCTAGTCTATATATTTCTTCAATTTCTTTCCCTGTTTCTTGTCCATCCTCTTGAACTACTTCTAATATCTTGTTTACCTTTTCCTTTTCCTCTTTTACTCTTGTGGTCCTATTTGGATTATACTTCTCTTCCATCCCTAATATAATTATACATTTCTTTTTTCTCCACTAAGTCTCTTATTATATACTCCTTTTCTCCCATCACTTTAAAATGCATGTCCTTAGTTTGTTCTTTCATCTGTTGTTTCACTATATCTGTAAATACAACTTTGTTGTTCTCTTGGACTTTTCTCCAACCCTGTGCTTCCTTTGCTATGGACTCTTTATTTTCTTTATCATTCTCCTTTAATTCCTCATTCTCATCTTTTACTTCTTTTAACTGTCTTTTTAATTCTTCTATTTCTTTGGTTAGGTTTTGATTCTCCTTCTTTAGTTCATCCAGTTTATCAACTCTGTGTAACCTGTGATAATTGGTCAAACCTAACCTCCCATTCTTCGTTCATTTTTTTTTTGTTTCTCCTCTAGATTTACTAGTCAGGGGAGGTTGTCACCTCCTCCCTCATTAAATCCATAAATGCAGTCATCTTCTCCTTCCATTGAGCTGTTATTATCTATAATTCTGCTCTTGACACCTCTGCTTCCTTGTTGTTCCTCATCTGTGTATTCTGCCCCTCTCCTATGATCCAGGGCCCATTCGTCCCCGTCCTCATTTTCTTCCATTTTCCTCAATAATTCCTCTCTTTCTCCTATTTCTTCACCTTCCCACTACACCACAAGCTTTCCCCTTCCCTACTAATACAACAAGGTACTCCCTCATAATTGAGATCCACGAAAATTGCACTTCTTTTCCAGAGTTCCAATCTTCACTGTGTATCCGACGTATGTGTGTGTGTGTGTGTGTGTGTGCACACACATGTATGTGCACCTGCATGTGTATGTGTAGAGGAACAGTGCAACTCTCGTTGGGTCCTATCTCCCACTCTCCGATTTATCATACCTCACCTTAAATTCATGTATGGTTCCAACTTAGTCTATATCTCTAATTTCCAATAATTACATTTAGATTTTAATTCACATATTGTTCCAGCTTGAGTTATACATGTATTTGTGTGTGCATGTGTGTTTGTGTGTGTATTTACCTAGTTGTATTTTGTGGGAAGGGGAGCTACACTCGTGGTGTCCCGCCTTTGTATCTCAGTGTCTAGTTTGCTCTTAAACTCATGAATGGTTTTTGCATACACTATTTCATTGTCCAGTTTGTTCCAAGTGTCCACCACTCTATGTGGAAAACTGTTTTTCTTCAGATCTTTTCTTCAGAGCTATTTTTTTTTATATTCTTTCCATGTCCTCTTGTGCTTCTCTTGTCCCAGTGTAACAAGTCCTCTCTATCGAGTATCTGTGCCCTTCATGATTCTGTAATGGTCAGTAGGTCACCTCTCTCTCTTCTTTGCTCCAGAGTTGGTAACTCCAGTTTAGCCAATCTCTCCTCATATGACAAGTTTGCAAGTGCAGGTGCCATTTTTGTTGCTGCTCTCTGGATTCTTATCATTTTCTTTATATTCTTTTTGGTTCTGGGTGACCACAATGTCACCGCATATTCTAGTCTAGGCCTTATCAGTGTGACCAATATTTCTTTAATCATTTCTTCATCCAAATATGTAAATGCCACTTATATTCATCTTAGCAAGTTGTAGGATTCTCTGACAATTTTGTTTATCTGTTTATCATGGGACAAGTTGTTTGAGATAATTACACCCAAATCTTTTTTTTGGATCTCTCCTTTACCTCCTTGGTTCCAATTTTATATTGCCCTGATACCAATATTCTATTTTTGCTTTTTCCAAACTCCATTATGCTACACTTGTTAATATTGAAGTCCACTTCCCATTTCTGACTCCAGTTCCATACCTTATTCAGGTCTTCCCATGTGCATGTGTGTGTGTATGTATTTACCTAGTTGTACCTAGTTGTATTATATGGGAAGGTGAGCTATGCTCATGGTGACCCATCTTTGTATCTTTCAGCATCAAGTTTGTGTGGGAAGCTATTCTTTTTTAGATCTCTTCTATAATTATCCTTTTTGAGTTTCTTTTCATATCCTCTTGTTTTTCTGTTGTCCTATTTGAAATCACCTCTATCTAGGATTTCCATTCCTTTCATGATTCTATAGTCAGTAGATCTCCTCTTTCTCTTCTTTGTTCCAGAGTTGGTAGTTCCAATTTGGACAATCTTTGTGTGTTTGTGTATTTACCTAGTTGTATTATACGGGAAGGGGAGCTATGCTTGTGGTGACCCATCTTTTTATCTCACATCTAGTTTGTTCTTAAATTCTTGTGTGGTGTTTGTACACACTACTGTTTCATCCAATTTGTTCCCAACATCCACCACTCTGTGATTTTTTTTTTTTTTCAGATCTCTTCTACAACTATCCTTTTCGAGTAATTTTTTTCCATGTCCCTTGGTTTTTCTTCTATCCCACTTTAACAAGTCTTCTCTGTGAAGGACTTCTATGCCTTTCATGATTCTGTAAATGGCCAATAGATTGCCTCTTTCTCTTCTTTGTTCCAGGGTTGGTAGTTCCAGTTTAGACAATCTTTGTTCATATGTCAATTCTGAAAGTGTTGGGGCCATCTTTGTCATTGCTCTTTGGATTCTTTCTATTTTCCTTATATTATTTTTTGTACTGGGTGTCCATAATGTCACAGCATACTCCAATCTTTGTCTCATCTAAGTAGTTAATAGCCACCTTTATTGAACTTAGTAGATTGTAGGTTTCTCCAACTATTTTGTTTATCTGCTTGTCTGGGATATATATTAAAAAAAAAAAAAAAAAAAAAAATGTGTTGTCTGCTACACCATTTTGAGTATTTCGCTGTTTGTCACATTTTTAAAGGTAGTTACTATTTAGAAAAAAAAAGCATGTAAATGAACAGACACGGTAATAAAAAAGAATACCGGGCGAGTTGCTATTCTTGTCCGAAACTTTTTTAAAACTGTGCCAAAACTAAGTGGGGCAATTGTACATTGTAAAACAAATAAAACACATCAAAACATGAAACCGCAGAAAATGGAATTGCCCTAACACCATAGAAAACCTTAAGTGAGGGGTATACTGATTTATTAGATATTCTAACATAGAAAAATTATTGTAATATGGTTCTTTTCCTTGCCAAGTTATTTTAAAACAAAATATATAAAAAAACGAAAATACAGTGGTACCTCTACTTACGAAAGGCTCTACATACGAAATTTTCAGGTTACAAAACACTTCTTTGGAAAAAATATTGCCTCTTGTTACGAAAGAAATTTCAGGATACGAAAGGCGAAAATTTCAAAATACACGCTGCTACTCACAGCTCCCAGAGTCCACCGAACATAAACATTCTTGTAGCATCCTGTATCTTGGTTTGAAAGTGGTGCGTTTGAGCTGCTCTGCCATTGGCTATTGCCCAGCATCTTCCTGGCATCCCATTGGCTAGGAGGGACCTCTGTGTGTATGTGCGTATACCCAGAATCCTCTTCGTTTTCCCGTCGGCCCACGAGGATCACCGAAGCCTCAGTCTCACACTAGCGAAATTCAGTAAAGCACGGAGTGTTTGGACAGTTTTTCGTCAGCTTTTGTTAGTGTTTATTGCAACTTTACGTGTGTGTATTAACTTTTATTCACTATGGGCCCTAAGAAAGTGATGGGAGAAAAGTGGTGAGAAGAAGAGTTGTTTTGTCCATACAAACAAAGCAAGAGATAATAGAAAAGTACGAAAAAGGGATGTGTTTGGTTGATCTCACCAAAGAATATGGCTGTAATCCATCTACGACCGGCACAATATTAAAACAAAAGGAAGCCCTAAAAGCTACGACTCCTTCCAAAGGCCTCTCTGTCATTTCGAAGATGAGGTCGGCAGTGAACAATGAGATGGAGAGGTTACTCATGTGGATAAAGGAGAAAGAGATAGCTGGAGACACAGTGACCGAGACCATAATTTGCAAAAAGGCGACCACCATCTTTAATGACCTCGTAAAGATGGATGCAGGCAAGGGAACTTCGGCGCAAGAACCACACCAGGAGTTTGAGGCATCGCGTGGGTGGTTCGAGAAGTTCAAAAGGAGGACTGGAATTCACTCTGTTGTTCGGCATGGCGAGGCATCTAGCGCCGACCAGAAAGTGGCCGACGAATTTGTGCGAAAATTTGAACAATTGGTGATCGATGAAGGCTACGTTGCACAGCAAGTTTTTAATTGTGACAAGACTGGCCTTTTTTGGAAAAAGATGCCTCGCCGTACCTTCATCACAGTAGAAGAGAAAAAAATGCCAGGCCACAAGCCCATGAAGGACCGCCTTACACTTGCCCTTTGTGCCAATGCCAGTGGGGATTGTAAAATCAAGCCCCTGCTGGTGTACCACTCCGAAAATCCCAGAGCATTTAAGGCCCACAAAATATTAAAAGAAAAACTTCAGGTGCTATGGAGGGCCAATGCCAAGGCCTGGGTTACCAGACAATTTTTTGTTGAGTGGGTCAATTTGGTTTTTGGCCCTGCTGTTAAGAGGTACCGAGAGGAGAACAATCTCCCCATCAAGTGCCTCCTCATTCTCGATAATGCACCTGCCCACCCGCCCGGCCTCGAAGATGATATCCTGGAGGAGTTCTCATTTATTAAGGTGCTGTACCTCGCACCTAACACCACCTCTATCCTCCAGCCCATGGACCAACAAGTCATTTCGAACTTCAAGAAACTCTACATGAAACACTTGTTCAAGAGGTGTTTCGACATCATTGAAAACACCCAGCTTACCCTTCGTAAGTTTTGGAAGCATACATACATACATACATATACCAAGGCTTTTTCCCCCTTACAAGGGAGGTAGCCAAAAAGGGAAAGGCATAAAATCATTTCCACCCATTCCATCCCTGAATACACTCCACACCCCTCCACCCTCCCTCTCATCTGAGCACCTCCTGGATGACGGGTCATCCCTGCACCTTCTCCACTGCCCTGGGTCAGAAGTTTTGGAAGCAGCACTTCAATATTGTTGTTTGCCTCAAGATAATCATCATGGCTTGGCAGGAGGTGACCAGGCGTACCCTTAATGTGGCTTGGAGAAAGCTGTGGCCCGATGCCGTTGCCCCACGAGATTTTGAGGGGTTCGAGGTGGAGTTGGAGGGTAAAGTTGAGCCTGAAGTTGATGAAATTGTTTCGCTGGGAAAGTGCATGGGGCTTGAGGTGAATGACGAGGACATCGACGAGTTGATTCAGGAGCACCACGAGGAGCTTTCGACGGAGGAGCTGAGGGAGTTGGAGGCGATGCAACACACGGCAGTGCAGGAGGAGTTCAGTAAAGATGAAGAGGAGGCAGCCATTATTCCGACAGCCCGAATAAAAGATATTTTACGAAAATTCTATGAAGTTTCAGAATTTGTTGAAAAGAATCACCCAGAAAAAGTGTTCACTAATCGGCCTATTGCTCACTATGATGATGTTTGCCTTGCACATTTTCGAAAGATTGTTAAAAGCCGACAAAAGTAAACGGCCTTGGATCGGTTCTTTACAAAACGTCGGACAAAAACCACTGCTGAGAGTGAACCTGAACTGAAGAAGGCGAAAGGTGACAATGATAGCAGTTAAAATAAGAGAAAAATTAAATGGGAAAAAAAAAAAAAAAAAAATTATTCTTTACATTATGTCCAACTCTCATTTTTATGTTTATTGTGCAGTAATTTAATTCTAACATGTATTTGTTACAGGTTTTGATGCATTTTTGTAATTTATAAAAAATCTACGTCCGATTTTTAAGGGGCTTGGAACCGATTAGGGCATTTATAGGGTAAAAAGCATTTCTACTTATGAAATTTTCACATTACAAAACAATTTCCAGAACGAATTAATTTCGTAAGTAGAGGTAACACTGTATCCATGTTTTTTTTTTGGTCAAGGCTTAAAAAAAAAAAAAAAAAATGGGAGAAATGCTAATGAGGCATGGAATGTCAATGAAGGACCAAATAATAATATAGAGAAAGGTGCAAATAAAGAACAAAATTATAATTTAAGGCATGATATTGAAAATCAAAATGTGTCAAAAAGAAATAATCATGAGTTTCTTAAAACCATGTACTTTAATGCTCGTAGTATTAGGAACAAATTCCAAGAAATACAGGCGTATGTCAAAAGCGAAAATCTCGATATGATAGGAATAACTGAGACATGGTTAAATGGTAGAGTTTGAAGCTGAATTTAATATTGCGGGATTTAAACACTTTCATCAGGATAGAAACCACAAGAAAGGTGGGGGTGTTCTGTTGTACGTTAAAAACAATGTCCATGCTTGTGTTTTAGAGAAAGTGAAACAGGATGCATATGATAGTTTGTGGGTAGAGTTAACCCAAACAAATGGACAAAAAATTAATGTAGGTGTAATATATAGGCTAAAAGACATTATCATTAGCAGACGACAAACTGTTGTTTCAAGAACTGTCTAGTTTCTGCAACCGGGACTTATTGACAATGGGTGATTTCAATTTTACTGACATTGATTGGATGACCCTTGAACATGGCCATATAGGTAGTCGCTCGATTGATTTTCTTGGTGACAATTACTTAATTCAGCATATAAAAGAGCCGGCAAGATATGAAAACTTACTCGATCTATAGATCACTAGCCGCGAAAGCATGATAACTGGTGTAGAAGTCAGTGAAACTGTTGCAAATAGCGATCACAACTTAGATTCAAACTACTAAATTTTTTTAGAAAAGATACTTGAGTTTCTAAAATACCCAATTTCAGTAAAGCTCAGTTCATAGGATTACATCAGGAGCTTCAGCTTACAGATTGGGAGGCA
Organism: Oratosquilla oratoria; assembly: GCF_046742065.1. Taxonomy (NCBI): domain Eukaryota; kingdom Metazoa; phylum Arthropoda; class Malacostraca; order Stomatopoda; family Squillidae; genus Oratosquilla; species Oratosquilla oratoria. The sequence goes on from NC_134796.1 coordinate 29,689,162, forward strand.
AAATTAAGCAAAAGACCTGTAGATCATATGTGGGAAATATTTCAAAATACGCTTACTTAGATGATTCATATTTACATCCCTTTTAAGGACAGACAACCCCCAAATCAGGTTCTCCAAAGAAATTGAAAAAAAGTATTGCTTAAAAGAGACAGGCTTACAAGAAATATAAGTGCTCGGGTGCATCTAATGACTGAAAGTTATGTATCAATACAGAGAGATTTAAAAAAGACAATAAGAAAAAGAAAACAACGATACGAAATGAACATCGCTGATAAATCCAAAGAGAATCCCAAAGAATTCTATAGTTACATTAGAGATAAAAAGGTTGTTAGGAATCACATTGGTCCACTATTATCTGCCGACGGTCAACTTGAATATTCAAATGAAGGAATGTGTAATATCTTAAACAATTATTTTAGCTTGGTATTCGTAAACGAAACACCTCAAAGTGAACTCCAAACTGAAACCTGTGAAAAGTCTAGGGTAAACTTACTCACTACGGTAAATATAACAAAAGAAAAAATTAAAAGTTGTATAGGTAAACTCAAAAGTTAATAAAATACCAGGGCCTGACGGTTGGCATCCAAGAATCTTAAAGGAAATGAAAAATGAGATTGTTGTTCCATTAGAAATTATTTTCAAGAAATCCATCATATCCAGAGATGTCCTAAAAGAATGGAAGCTAGCTAATGTTACTCCCATATTCAAAAAAGGTGACAAAAAGAAGCCAAATAACTATAGGCCTATAAGTTTGACTTCAATCGTAGGAAAAATAATGGATACCATCATCAGAGATGCTATCGAACATCATTTAGAAAGTAACCATTTGATAAATGATAGCCAGCATGGTTTCAGAAGGAAACGTTCTTGCATGACTTACTTGAATTCTACAATACAGTTCTCGAATTATGACAAAAGAAACAATATAGATTTAATATATCTAGACTTTGCAAAAGCTTTTGTTACTGTCCCACACGAAAGACTACTTACTAAATTAGCTTTACACGGAATAAGTGGTAGCCTATTAAGTTGGACTAGTAATTGGTTGAATGGTCGAAAACAGAGAGTTGTTTTAAATGGAAAAACTTCTAGATGGAAAAATGTTACAAGTGGAGTTCCTCAGGGTTCCGTTCTTGGGCCACTTCTATTCATAGTATATATAAATGATAGACCATGGACTAAAATCTACTGTTTCCAAATTTGCTGATGATACAAAACTGTGCAGAATGGCAAATGATCACTCAAACCAATTAGATATTCAAGAAGATTTAGATCAATTACAGCAATGGTCTGAAAAGTGGCTAATGAAATTTAACACAAGTAAATGCAAGGTAATACACATAGGTAAAAATAACAGTAAGTACGATTACAAGTTATTTGGAAATTCTTTAACAAATGTGGATAGTGAAAAAGATCTCGGCGTAATTATCAGTAACGACCTCAAATCATCCAAGCAGTGTATTTCAGCCTCTGAGAAAGCAAATAAGATTCTAGGACTGATTGCGATCTTTTGATTTCAAAAGTCCATCACTCATTAACAAGCTATATAAATCGTTAGTTCGTCCACATTTGGAATATGCTGTTTCCGTATGGTCACCGAATCTCATTAAAGACATTGACAGATTGGAAAAAAGTACAACGGCGAGCCACAAAACTGATTCCAAATATAAAAAATAAATCATACGAAAATCGACTAAAACATATGAATCTGTTTTCCCTAAAAAAGCGTAGACTCAGAGGTGACTTGATACAGGTCTTTAAGATTCTAAAGGGAATTGACAACATCAAAAGTAACAAAATTTTCACATTGAATGAGAATCAGACAAGAAACAATGGTCTCAAAGTGTCCGGAAATAGATTCAATTTGGAAGTAGGTAGAAACAACTTTGCCAACCGTGTAGTTAATAAATGGAATAAACTTCCTGCACAGGTAGTGCAATGTAGTTCAGTTCGAAGCTTTAAGAATCATTTAGATAAACACCTAAGCAAGATGCTGTAATGATTATAATTTATCTTATATTATTTGTTTTTGTTTTATCATTTGTCTGTTTGATTTTCATTTATTATTAGTTATATGTCAATTTATTATTATTTACTATTTACCTGTTTGTTTATTATTCAACTATACCTATGCATTTATGTATTTTATTTGTTATTTACATTATAGTTTTTATTTATTCATTTATTTTCTTTTTTGCATCCGACCTAGATATGGACCAAAAGGTCTCCTGTCGGTATGCTCCGCCCTTGTAATCCTTTGTAAAAAAAAAAAAAGTTTTTTTGAGTCGCATCTCTAGTCTGGGGGGCATGTCTTTGGTGACGATTACTCCTAGGTCCTTTTCAGAACCAACATTTTTTTTTATTTCCTTTGCACCAATTTTATATTGTCCTAATATTCTTTTTTTTACTTTTTTTTTTCCAAATTCCATTTTGCTACATTTCTTAACCCCTTCCATACGGTGCCGCACACGTAGGCGTCATGAGGAGCAAGTGGATTCGCGACGCTGCCATATCGGCGTCTTGATTATATTTATTGTAGTCGCCCCTGTGTTTTTACATTCTCCCAAATGCGCCCAGAATCCCATTCTCTGTGGTTTTCAAAATTCGCGGGTGAAAGAGAGAACGATCGATATAAGCGGCGACTATATTTTATGATGCGAATATTATTTCGTTACGTCATACGTCTGGCATTGGTTGCTGCCCGTGAGATTTAAGTCCGTATTGAAGTGGTTAAAGTTGAAGTTCACTTCCCACTTCTGACTCCATTCCCAGACTTTGTCCAGGTCTCTTTGTAGTGATTCAGTCTTTTCCTGTACTTACTTTCTTTAGTAGTTTTGTATTGTCTGCAAAGAAGTTGATGTAACAGTCTACACCTTCACCCAAGCCATTTACATATATAGCAAACATCATTGGAGCCAGTACTAAACCCTGTGTGACTCCACTTATCATTTCTTCCCAAGTAGTCCTTACATCTGAGCACCACTCATTTTTCTCCCATGCAAGAAGTAATCCATCTATTTCAATATTTTTCTGTATATACCTCCTGTTATTTTGAGTTTTCTTTATAGTTTTTTGTGTGGTACTTGTTGTTGTTGTCATTCCCTAGACCAGTGGTTCTCAAAATGGGGTCCCCGGACCCCTGGGGGTCCCTGAGAAGGTCCTAGGGGGTCCGCGACACAATGAAAAAAAATAAATAAATAAATAAAAAAAATAAAATCCAGAAAAAACTATATACTTATAAAAATATACAAAACTGATTCTGTCATTATAGTGTCGGTGATATCGATATTTTGTTGTGCAATCAGCCAGCACTTCTCTATTACATTTTTATATGTCATAATATTTCATTTGTTTCTTTCTAATTAATATTTATATTCATTCAAGCTTTATTCTATGCTTACAGAAAGTGTGAACTGAAGATGGAAATGTTTTTAAACCGAAAATTGACAAAATTTTGAAAATATTTTAAATGCTTATTTTTATACATTCTTTGTGTAGGAATATGCAAATAGTAAATTTACTGCATTATAATCATGTAATGGGTATCTTGGTATGGTAATAATAACTTTTGATTGGCTGGGGGTCCTCGGATGGGACTTAAATATCTGGGGGGGTCCTTGGCATGGTAAAGTTTGAGAACCACTGCCCTAGACTGTCTGTCCGAGCAGTCCCGTCTCCCCAAGGAATGCCACAGCCGAAACTGGTTTTCCCACAAATCCTTTATAGAGTGTATGTTGTGTTGTTTGCGTGCATGATTGTGTATAATGCAGTTTTCCATTATGTGTTGTATGGTATGGGGTGAAGTGTTACATCCTGGGCAGCTGTTCACAATGTGGTCATCCAGCCTCTTCTGGTAGCTTAGAAGTGCTGGGTGGTGTGTGGTACTTTATCAAATGCCTTTTGCAAGTCCAGGAAAGCACAGCCTGCCCATCCGTCCCTTTCTTGCATTATATCTATTAACCTTGAATAGAAATGGATCAAATTTGTGGCAGATCTTTCCTGTCTAAAACTGAATTGTCTTGGATTAGTCTATTGTTCTCCTCCATCTAATTTTGATGACTTTCTCACAAATTTTAGCTATTGTACTTGTAATGGAGACCAGTCTATAGCTTGTTGGGTCTTCCTTGTCCCCTTTCATATATTGGCACAATATTTGCATTTTTCCAGTCTTTTGGTACTTTTCCTTCTTTGAGTGAGCAATCTATTATCTTATATATTTTGTCAGTTCATCCATACATTCTTTTAGTATCCAGTTTGCAATTCCATCAGGGCCATGTGATTTTCTGACATTAATCTTCATTATTTTATTCCTTATTTCTTTCTGTGTCACAATCATTTCTCTCATTGGGGGGATCTTTCTCCCCTTCCTTCATCCCAATTGTGTATGTTTTCTTTTGTGAATACAGATTTGAAAAGTTTGTTCATAATTTCAGCCATTTCTATACTTCTGTACAGTATATTCTATGCTCCCTTGATGTAGTTTTACTATCTCCTGTTTATCTTTAAGTTTACCATTTACATATCTATAGAATAATTTAGGCTGATCTTTACATATGTCTATCATGTCTTTTTCAGTTTCTTTTTTTCTTCCCTGTGTATTTTTACATATTCATTTCTTAGTTTGACATATATTTGCCACTTTCCAGTTTTTTTATTTTTTCTATTTTTTCCAAGCTTTATCTCTTATCTTTTGCCTCACTACATTTTTTGTTATACCAGCACTTAATGTACACCTTTTCCTGTTTTTGTTTTGGTGCGTATTTATCCACTCCTTCATTATAGATTTTTTTTTAAATATCATCCATTTCTCACCTGTGTTTCTTCATTAAAGATTTCCCGACTCGCTTTTTGAAAGAATTTTCCTTGTTTCCCAAATATGTTTTGTTGTACATCAGTCTTCCTTTTCTGTATTTCTCATTTCTCCCAATATATTTCCCATTTTAGTTCAAGCTAAAGTAGTATGTGGTCACTCTTTCCAACTGGTGTCTTGTATTCCATTTTATCCACAATTTCAGGCTACGATGTAAATATTAAATCTAGTCTCAACAGTTCTTCATTATTTCAATAACTGGTATATACCCATTGAGTCATTGTGTATTCAATGGTCATATCCAGTGGTATGTTTCCCCAAAGGAACTCTCCACCTTTCAATGTCATTTCCAACATATTCTTTAGAGTTAAAAATCACCCATAACTAAATTTCCTTCTTGCACCATTTCATTTGTATCTTGTGTCTTTCAACATTTTGAAATGGTTGGTCACTCTTTCCAAGAGTGTGTTTTCTGGGGCACATATATCGCCTCCAATTTTCTACTTTTCATGTCACTATTTTCAACTTTTATCATGATCAATTCCACATTATTTCCTCTTATGATCTTCCTCACATTCAAGCCCTTCTTAGCCAAAAACATGATTCCTCCACCCTGTTTTTCCTCTCTATTTTTCATCCAGTGATTATATAAACCTTGTCCAACACTATTTGGTGGTTGTGGGCCTTTTATATTTGTCCCCACAATTCCTATCATATCTGGTTTTTCTTTGGCTACATAATCATTTAATTCATCTAATCCTGAAATCAGACCATCTACATTAGTATACATTATTTTAATTTTTTCCTTTTCTTCCTTGTTTCCTATTTCCTGTGTTTCCTTTCATTTGATATGCCATTTTCTCAGCCTCAAGCCCTGCACTCTTAAAAAAAAACTCGCTCTTCTTGGTCTCTGTTCTCTTTTCATTAGCTTCATTTTTAGTGTCATTTTCTTTTTCATTACTCATTTCCTTTTTAATCCATATATTTTTGTAGTCTTCTCTTTTTGCCAACTTTGCTGTTTTTGTTAATACTTCTTCCAATATCATTTGGGACCTTTATTTTATTTTTAATTTTTAAGAGGTCTATTCCTTTCTTTATTGTCCCATACTATGCACTTCTATTTCCTTTTCCATCTCTTGCCCCTCTTGTACCTCTTTCAGAATTTCTTTCTCCTCTTTAAGTATCTAGTTACAATGTTTTTCTTTAATACCATACACCACTATGCACTTTTTTTTATCTACTGTGCCCCTGACCTAATTTTCTTTCTCTTTAATTACTTTAATGACTATTTCCTTTGCATTTTCCTCCACTTGTACAATTTCTTTAAAAGATCTTTTTTTCCCCAATCTAATTTCCATTGGTTTTTGATTTCTTGAAGATTTGTCTCCTTTACACTATCTCCAACTTTCTTGGTCACTGCTTTAATTTGATCCTCTCCACCTTTCACTGTCATCTCTTCCCAACACATTTCTTTGCAATTAAAATATCCATGAGTACCGCTTTATTTCCATCCTCAAGGGAAGCAGCCTTGCTGTGGATGTACTGTGTCTTTCTGCATTGCCTTTGACCTCATCCATGAGGAGTTGAGATGGGATGGGTGGGAAGGGGTGGTGGAGGGGACTGAAATTGGTGGGAATAGGTACGTGCCTCTGACTTAGCTACCTCCCTTATAAGGGGGAAATAAGCTCTTGGTATGTAGATAGACCTGTCTACAGAATGTGAAGAAGTACAATTTTCCACATAGATGTATAAATACTTGGAATGGCTTAGGTCATACAGCCCAAATTCAATCAATACATGAAATCAAATCTAAATATGATAATTGGAAATCAAGGATATAGATTAAATTGGAACTGCACATGAAGTTGAGGCAAGGTATGAAAAAATTTGAGAGTTGGATATGGGACTCGATGAACAAATCTCTGTGTATATAATACAAATAGGTAAACAAACAAAAAACAAACACATACACACTCCAGATCCAGAACACAACACCAAAGCATTAAAATATGTTGATTACCTAATGAGGACAACCCAACACAATGAATACATAACAGCTGCTAAGAACATCCAAGCTTACTATGGCAAACTAGAACAGTGACTAAGACAAAATTCAATGGAAACCTCTCCTCAGGAATCATCAGTGACATTGCTCACCCCCAAACAACCAGGAATCAAAGAAATAACCAACAGTCAACATAAATGGCAGACACCTCCCACTGAACAAAGGCCAAAATCCTACGACTTTTAATCTGCACATATCCTTCCATAAGGACCTAAAAGTGGGAGAAAAAAAAAATACCAAGACCAGTACCAAGCACAGGTTTTGGTTAGCTGACAAAAAAATATCACAATCTACAAACAATTCAAACAAACCACACTTAACTACACTCTATGGAGTAATTCCTTTACAATCAAGAAAACATGGACACCTTACAAGCACACAAAACAAAGCATTAAGAATAATAATGATATACACCAAAACCACTTTAACAGACCATCTACATACAGAAACCAACATCCCCCCCTAAGAACAACACATGACAATGATAGGATATATTTCTATACAAGAGCCCTCAATCCCACCCATTCCCACTATGCGAGACTAACAATTTTTTTGTAGTTCTAAAGTAGATCCCCATATTCTTGGTAGCAATCTTGTGGTTGTAGTGTTGTATTGTTATTGTTAGACTATCTGTATACATGAATACTTTGATGTGTTCTGCATTTAGAGAGGGAAGGTCACCTGTGAAAAGGCTGAATAGCACTGAGACATGACTGTACAACTTTTCATATTTAAAGAGGGCCGGCTGACAAAAAAAAATCTATTTATTGGGTTATTGCTATAATATTTAGGGAAACTGTATACATGAATTCTACCCAAATAAACACATTCTACAACCATTCTATTTTCTTCCCCCTTCCACAAAATATACAAAAAATTAAAATGGCTACTACTTATATTATTATCTCAACAGGCATGAAATTAACATAGTACAAGGACCTTGCTCAGACCTTCAAACCAAGAGAGAAATTATTGCGAAAAATTAATCATTTGCTGATTATTAATTTTTCAAAATTTTAACTAGAGAGAGAGAGAGAGAGAGAGAGAGAGAGAGAGAGAGAGAGAGAGAGAGTGAGGGAGAGGGGGAGGGAGAAAAGGGAGAGAGGGGAGAGGGGGGAGGGAGAGAGGGGGAGAGAGAGAGCGGGAGGGAGAGAGGGGCGAGGGGGAGGGAGAGGGGAGAGGGGAGAGGGGAGAGGGGGAGGGAGAGGGGGAGAGGGGGGGGAGGGAGAGTGGGGAGAGAGGGGAGGGAGGGGAGAGGGGGAGGGAGAAAAGGGAGAGAGGGGAGAGGGGGGAGGGAGAAAGGGGGAGAGAGATGGTAGGGGGGAGGGAGAGAGATGGTAGGGGGGAGGGAGAGAGGGAAGGGGGGAGGGAGAGAGGAGAGAGGGAAGGGGGGAGGGAGAGAGGAGAGAGGGGAGAGGGGGAGGGGAAGAGGGAGATGCAGCAAGATAGGGAGGGAGGGAGATAGTGATAGAGACAGATAACAGACAGACCAAAAGAGAAACAGAGACAGAGAGAGGGCAAGTTCCTTCAATCAAGAGAGAGCAAGGGAGCGAGAGTGAGAGAGGAGAAAGGGAGAGAGAGAGAGAGAGAGAGAGAGAGAGAGAGAGAGAGAGAGAGAGAGAGGGAGGGAGAAAGGGGAGAAGGGGGGAGAGAGGGGAGAGAGGGAGGGGAGAGGGGGAGGTAGAGGAAGAGATGGGAGGGGGGAAGGAAAGAGGGGAGGGGGGAAGGAAAGAGGGGAGGGGGAAGGAAAGAGGGGAGGGGGGAAGGAAAGAGGGGAGGGGGAGGGAAAGAGGGGAGGGGGAGGGAAAGAGGGGAGGGGGGAGGGGGAGAGGGGAGGGGTAGGGGGGAAGTGGGAGAGAGAGAGGGGAGGGGGAGGGGGGAGGGAGAGAGGGGAGGGGGGAGGGAGAGAGGGGAGGGGGAGGGGGAGGGGGAGGGGAAGAGGGAGATGGAGAGAGAGAAATGGGGAGGTGGAGCAAGATAGGGAGGGAGGGAGATAGAGACAGAGACCAAAAGAGAGAAAGAGACAGAGGATAAGTTCCTTCAATCAATCAATCAATCAATCAAGAGAGAGAGAGAGAGAGAGAGAGAGAGAGAGAGAGAGAGAGAGAGAGAGAGCGAGAGAGAGAGAGAAAGGAGAGAAGGAGGGAGAGAGAGAGAGAGGGCGAGAGAGAGAGAGGGGAGGGGGGGGAGAGAGAGAGAGAGAGAGAGAGAGAGAGAGAGAGAGAGAGAGAGAGAGAGAGAGAGAGAGAGAGAGAGAGAGAGAGAGAGAGAGAGAGAGAGAGAGAGAGTAAGGAGAAAGGGGGGGGAGAGAGAGAGAGAGAGAGAGAGAGAGAGAGAGAGAGAGAGAGAGAGAGAGAGAGAGAGAGAGAGAGAGAGAGAGAGAGGGAGAGAGAGAGAGGAGAGAGAGAGGAGAGAGGAGAGAGAGAGAGAGGGGAGAGAGAGGGGGAGAGAGAGAGAGAGAGAGGGGAGAGGGAGAGAGGGAGAGAGAGAGGGGGAGAGAGAGAGAGGAGAGAGAAAGAAGAGAGAGGGGAGAGGGAGAGAGAGAGAGAGAGAGAGATGAGAGAGAAGAGAGAGAGAAGAGAAAGAGAGGAGAGAGAGAGAGAGAGAGAGAGAGAGAGAGAGAGAGAGAGAGAGAGAGAGAGAGAGAGAGAGAGAGAGAGAGAGAGAGAGAGAGAGAGAGAGAGAGAGAGAGAGAGAGAGTGTTTTGACTACTGTTTGCCATTACTAGCTATGGGAATTTTTTCAGTTTTTTTGTTTTTCTCCCATTTATATATTGCCATTTCTTGGTCAGTCACCCTCCTCAAGAGAACTCCAAGGTTCTATCATACTCTGCATTTTCTACCTACTAGGATGTCTCAGTCATCTGTTGTTATGTTGTCATGTTTGTTTCTAGGAGACTGAACATGAAACATAAATAAAAAAATAAACTGTCCTGTACTGCCTTGATAATCATGTGCTTTGATACATATCAAACAAAATGTAATAAATTATATTACCTTGACAAGGTCTGATTTCCATTCCTCACGCTGCTTCTCCTGGTCTTCAGGGGAGAGATTACTGAAGTTCTCATGCACACCACTGTCGGGTGTAACAGCATCATAGCACACTTCAGCAGAAACTATAAAAAGAAGAGGGGAAAAAAAAAAGGATTAAGGAATAAGCTGGATTGAGTAGTGTGATTTGCTACTTGATTCTGATTTATCCATGGATAGCTGCACTGAAAGCCATGTTCTAAAATATAGGTGTGAAACTTGGTTCATAAGCAGAGTCAGTTCCATATCCTTTCTTTTAATCAAAACACGAGTTCATAGTGCTAATTTTGGTTGTCTTCATTATATCAATACACATACATACATGCATGCATGCATGCATTACTGCACATGAATTTCAGGCTAGACAAAAAAAATATATATATAAATAAATAAATAAATAAATAAATAAAAAAAAATGGAGAATAGGAAATGGGACCCAACAAGCATTACTCCTTTCCTGTATACTACAATTAGGTAAATACATACCAATAGGCCTTTTCCCCTTGTAAGGGGAACAGTCAAATCACTGATTACTGGCTCACTGATACAGCATGAGAATTATCTATATCAGTGATCCAATCGCTTACTGCCCTTCAAGACCACCAGCACCTTCACAATGTGCCAGTGTAAGAGCACACTATTACACCATAGACATTTTCAACCCTCAAACCAAAAAAGAACCCAGCATCTTGCATATCCATCACTCTCCTCTCTTATATGGCCATAGTAATGGGGAGATCCTCCCCCCCCCAAAAAAAAAGCAAAGAAGGGAGATCCCCCCCCCAAAAAAAAAGCAAAGGAGAAAAAAAAAAATGTAGTAGGCAAGAAGAAAAGAAGACAAAAAGAAGAAAAGAAGACCAAAAGAAGAAGAAAAGAATAAGCAAAGACAAGAATAATTTGAAAAGAAAAAGAAGAAAATAAAGAAAAGGAAAAGAAAAGAAAAGTAAAAAAGAAAGATGAAAAGAAAATAAAGAAAAGAAAATAAAAAGAAAAAAGGAAAAGAAAAGAAAAAGATGAAAATAAAAGAAAAAGAAAAGAAATGAAAAAAGAAAAGAAAAGAGAAAAAAAAAGAGAAAAAGAAAAGAAGAAAATAAAAAAGAAATAAATAAAGAGAAGATCCTGCAAACAATTACACCAGTGAAAGAGAAGGCAAATCTGGTCATGTTGATAAGGGATAACCTATCACTTGACAAACATATCAGTAAGACTGTGAGAGACATACAGATTGAACTGCCCTAAATTGGAATATACAGCAGTTGTATGATCCCTGCACAAAGTAAAAGATACAAGTAACATGAAACAATACAAACAGTAGCTATCTAAATGGTTCTCAATCTTGCTGATAAATTGCATGTGCAGGATAAAAGACCTTGAGGTGCCATCATTAAAGAAATGAAGAGAAAAATGTGATATAATTGCAGTTGTCAGGTCAATGAACTGGGTGGACTTGATTTAGGTAGGGAGGGCACCATGATGTCTTGGGAACAGATTGAAAATAACTACATGTTGAATGTGGAAAACTGCAGTTCTCCATACAAAGTCATAAACGCCCAAGCCAGAGCCATACACAAATTTAAAACAAGACTATGATGGAGAATAAGAGACAGGACTCCATGGATGCAACTCCTTTCCTCTTTTTTATAATCTAGCAAATACAAAATAAAATATTGACAATAATAACTGGATGCACAACAGCAACCCCTACAGAACATCTATACTCAAAAACCAAAATCCTTCTCTCAGAGCAGCAAATGACATAAGAAAAGTTCTATGCTAAAGCCTCTGAACCCTCCCACCATATAACACCTACACATGCCCAACAATATCATACCAAACAACTCTTACGACCCACCCCAGTACTCTGTTACATATTCACTTAAAATCACAAAATAAGCACTCCACAATAGACTACATTCAACTTCACTAAACTCCCCTAAAAATCAACCCAAAAGATAAATCACTCCTAAGACCACAATGGAAATAAGCGTACATGCTTTTTTGTGTTATCCTTGGCAATTGCAAATATTATTTCGAACTATGTGTTCCGGTCATTATCTGCACTCCATGTATATTGATTCTTTAAATAAACTTATTATTATAATTACACTGGCAAACCTACATTCTGGTTACCACCCTTTATCAAAGCAACACAAAATCAGCCTGGCAACAGATTTCCATTGTTCCACATGCAACCATGACAGAGCAGACACAAAGCACTTTATAATGTGATGTCCTAAACTTGACTCTTCCAAACAGCACTGTAAAACCTCTTCAATGAGTGACTTATGGGCTGAATCATTAGGCAGCTATAGCTAGTTTCTGGAAGCCCCAGGTCTCCTCCAGAAGACTGATCAAATAAATCATATGATGAGGCACTTGGGAATTAATGCAAAGTGACAGTCATACAAAGGGCTGATTGTGCCCACAGTGCAGTTCTGAGCAAAGACCTAGAATGTATGAGGCTGAAAGAAGTACCATTTTTGAGATATGATTGTAAGTATAAGTATGATGGGTGTTTCAAGACTCCATGAGAAATATTTAAGTAAGGCACAGATCATACGTTAGAAAAAGCTATATAATATGGTAGACCAGAGTGTGGAAAAAAAAAAAATTAATGATTGACAAAGTGAATGTGATAAGTAGAAATGGAGTGAGCCTGAGAGGAAAACCATGAACAAAATGGATTAAATGAAAACAGCTTTGGATGCAAGTGGTATACCTACGCAACAGGGTAAGAAAGTGCTAAAAATTGGAATCTGTAGGAGATTCTGAATGAATCCAGGCCAATGAGATGCTCCCCATATCTACTCCATAGATGAATGGACAAGAAGAGGTGGTTGCCATATGGTGAAGTGGTGGGGGTAACCCAGCTTTGACTGATCGACCCTCCTGCAGAAAAGCTACAACATGCTGTGCTGTGTTTGACCTAAGTAATATTATGAGGTGAAAATCAACTCTTTGTTCCTCCCAACATGCTTAGAGGGACAGCTGCTGGGTGAGTGGGTCTGTAGGTGTAGGCATGTTTTAATTTAGCCACCCCCATTTATAAGTAAGGGCAGAGCATTTGTGTATATCTATACATTTACCCAATTCTATCACACAGGTAACTTGCACTGACCAAACATTCACCAAACCTGGTTGTAATCATATGCAATATGTTTTGGTTATGTAATTAAACCAATTGGGTAGCCATCTTATGAGTCATTAAGCAATGCATGAGTCATTCATTTACTTTGAGATACATTCATTCATTCCTGAGTAAGGCCTTATTTTCTACCATAAAGTTTATATGTTCTGGTTTCAGTCTGCTGTAAGCCTAAGCTATCAGTTAATAGTGTTACTTGGTGTCGACAGGACAAAAATCCTAATGACACAGATGGTGAGCAGGTGAGCAGTGTTATTTTGTACAGCTAACAAGTCTAATAATGCTCTCACAGTTTCGACACAAAATGTATTAGTTTGCTTGTTTAGCACCTGATCAATGAGAGACAACACTATATTTGAGAACAAGACAGCCAGGGATTCCTGTGATCATTTCAATAAATACCTAATACTGTTCCTAGGCTAAGGACAGAATTTCTGGTTATTGTCAATGAAATATTAATGTACTAATTACACGACTTTCTACGGATATTTCTACTTAAAGCCACTGAAAGTCAGAAAATTTTGACATTTTTTTTAACTTGATAATTCCCTTTAGAAAACTTATCTCAAAGCACATAAGAAAAATAAAGTGAAAATGACTAACCACCCAAATCTTATTCAAGCCACTGATTGCATTCTCTTTCCCTTCTTAGCATGCATAAAGCTTGCTTCACTTATCTACAATCAATAAAGTTGGTTCAAGTCACCCAACTTTCATTATAAATCTAATACAATTTTGTATCAATAAATCAAATCTGCAAGTAATGGACTAAAAGTTCTCAAACTTCAGTCAAGTTCTTTGATTTTGCAATATCCGACTACTCTTATGCTAATTATTTGTATTCCCATCTCAAAATACAAATCTTACTTTCCAATTACTTGTCACAATATAATTTAATCACTGTTCATGGTTTCTTTCAGATAACTTAAAAGTTAGGCGCCCCAACTAGTTCCCGATGACTATTTCCCAAGTTGTCACGAAAACTTCAATCTGGAATACATATTTTCAAAGATATCAGTGACATGCCACAAAAGGACCTTGACTTCATACTGCATGCAATTATGCGAAAGTAAGCGTTCATTAGTTACCTGGTGTAGTACTCATGTTGTAAAAATGTCAGTCAAGCAACTTCTCGAAAAAGTTTCAGAAACCTCAGTTGACGTGTTAACCACCGGCTCGCTGGCAAGTCACAACTGTTGGAACAGAGACCTGAGCGAGTTTAATGACGTTTTAATTTCTGGACAACATATAAATATTGTTATAAATAACTTATTTGCCAAACATTAATTACTAGGTTAACTAATAAAAGTTAAAGGTTATAGTTAAAATTCATGATGTGTCATTAATGAAATTAACACTTTGTACATATCATAAGTAAAACATGTTATTGTTTACATGGACAACATTCTCCCAATAGTAAAATTGAGTCTTATAAAGGGTACTTACATAGTTTCAGTTTTCTATAAGCATGTTGTGGACACTGAATTATATTAAGATTTGTAACAGCACGAACATGTTCCCTTAATTATTACAAATATCAAAGTATATGCCTTTATATAGAATGTGTTAATATTGGAACTGTCAATTGCGGGTCGGGTGGTACTGTAGAGGGAGGATTGACGTCTGCCAAGTGTTGAGAATACTGCATGTAAGTGAATGAACGTTGCTGTGTTCCATAGTTGTTTCGAAACCTGAAACAACTTTTATGATTAGTGTAACTATGTAATGGTACGGATTTGAATTATGATGAGCTTTCTTCGTGGTACGATACGGGACGTAATAACAAGTCATAACCTCCCCGTATGGGTGTTGACTGCAAGTTTTATGGGTCAATATTTCAGGGGCTTTAGTGACATTCCTATGGACCAAAGTCACGCAGCATACTTTTATAACTTAATACTAATCTCCACTAAAAAAAGGTGATCACTTTTAACTCGTGCCTCACTCTTCGGCTACCCTTCAATCTCCCTATTACTGCCTCTGAGTCTGACTCTATCTCTTCAGTATGGTTATTGTGTAGGTACGCCCACAAAAAAACCACGAATTATTGTTGCATATGAAAGACAACTTTATTAGAAACAAAATGCTTTTTAGATTTTTTAAATAGCTTGAAAAGTAAGGGAGATACGATTTTTTGAATTATTTTTTAGCCCGCATTTTTGGCTAGACTTTACCATAACAAAGTGTTACAATTAAAGGTGGTAATTTGTAAAGATTTCGGTAAAGAAATACACATTAACTCTAAACCACTGGTCCAATTTTATTAAAATTCGGAATACTTGGGTTTTATGGATCAACAAATCACATGACCCTGTCAAAAACAATCACAATGTGAGACATCTCCATCATACCATATTTGCCTTTTCATGGCAACCATGAAGCTGTCAATTTTCAGATTATCGTCAATAAAATCCAAATCGCCGGCCCAATTGACATGCAACTTGGCATGTGAAGGTTTTATGGGTCAACAAATTACCTGAGCATATCAATAACACTGCAGGACCTTCCTCTTGGACCGTTTTTACTAACACCTATCATGTTGCCATGGCAACTGTTGCCAATTTAGAAGTAATCAAGATTTTACAAATCGCTGGCCCAATTGACATGCAACTGGGCATGTGAAGGTTTTATGGGTCAACAAATTACCTGAGCATGTCAATAACACTGCAGGACCTTCCTCTTAGACCGTTTTTACTAACACCTATCATGTTTCCATGTAAACAAAATCAAACACGAACTGGATGCATCAGATTCATGGGTGATATGCCTACATATAATGCTGCTAAGCTCAAACATCAAGTGATCAACGATCTTAAGCTTCTCATTTCCGGGAGAAAATAGGTTTATAAACTTATTTATGTAACTTAAAATTATGTTTAGTGATGCCTTACCTTAATATTTTTACTCGGTAAACTATGTTGCTGAGTTTGATAACCAAATTTCCGTTTAAATCGCTGAAAAATTGTTTCTATTTCAAGAATTGGGCATACACTTGCTAAACAACAAGGTAATTTGAATATCTTGCGCATGCGCTGAACATGGGAAGCATTCAAATTAAACTAAACAAAAGCTAGTGGGCCGCAACAAATGGCAATGTACACAGTACATGGTCGACAGTGGCTCCGCGCGTGGATTCGGGCGTACCTATATTGTATACAACTATGTTACTATAGAAGCCCTGGTTACTTTTAACAAAATAATGTCATAGACTTTCAAGACTTTGGTAAATTATTGTCTTTACCAAATTGCAATGTGCAGGGAAAGAGAAACACTTATAAGATATTCAATATTGACTATTGTCTATGGCTATGCATTAAAATTTAACCACTTCAATACGGGACTTAAATCTCGCGGGCAGCAGCCAATGCCAGCCGTACGACATAACGAAATAATATTCGCATCATAAAATATAGTCGCCGCTTATATCGATCGTTCTCTCTTTCACCCGCGAATTTTGAAAACCACAGAGAATGGGATTAAGGGCGCATTTGGGAGAATGTAAAAACACAGGGGCGACTACAATAAATATAATCAAGACGCCGATATGGCAGCGTCGCGAATCCACTTGCTCCTCATGACGCCTACGTGTGCGGCACCGTATGGAAGGGGTTAAGCACCCAAAATTGGCTTTGAATATATGGATTTGTTCATATTCTATTGCATATATATTTTTTCTTTAGGTTATTCCACTAATCAAATTTCATTCACCCACACAGAAGATTTATATCCTTCATGCACTTTGTCTTGCTCAGTTTCATTCACTGAACTTGTGTTACTCTTGTCCAAGATTTTGAGGTTTATGCCAATTATACTCACTTGTTTCACTAACCTGAGCACAGTTATTATGCCACCCTTCTCTTCTTTTTTTGGGGGAAAATTCTCCTTTGAGCTAATTGCTGTCTTACCACCACCTCATGGTGTCCTTTGGGATTGACGACCACGAGGGAAGTCACTGATAAGAAGGTAGCAACTGCAGATGGTAATCTCTGAAAGCTTGTAGTTATAATCCATATGGTTGGCAGTACAGGGCCAATGGTCACCCATTACGGGGACCAGAGCAGCAATAGGGCTTGGCAACCACCTGCATGTATGAGCAACCCTGTTCAGAATTCACTCTACACACTCCACATGGGAAGGGACTAGAAAAGATGCCCCAAACATAGCCTGCCCTACCCTCACATGGCTGGGGAGCCATCTATAGTAAGGCCACCTAATCTGTAGACATAGTCATAACACAATTCAAAGAGTAGAAGCAAGGAAAGAGCAGCACTCCTTAGACTTGACCAAACCCCCTACTGTACCACTCACTGTTACCTCCCCATCAAGGATGAACCCTCTTCCCCCAGAACCAATTTGACCCAATGACTGAGCAGTATTTACTCCTCCCCACCCCATCCTAGGAAATAACTGTTGCAGCAGAATAGAAATTGAGTCACTGCCATTAGTTGATCCTCCAGTACTGTTAAGCAGTATTGCATTCTCAAAATTGCCCCACACTTCTAACTCTCATGTATACTCATACATAGATGAAGTGAACCCTAATATAGACTACCTAAAAGTTTTGGTGTTAGACACTACAAGTGAACTGTGTTTGGCTAAAGTGTCCTTTCAAAGTAAATAGGACCAAATGTGGCCCTAGTCAAATAGATCCCTGATAGTGGAGCCTGAATTTGGAACCCAACATGAACACTTCATACCCTCTCAATCTTTGCTAGTGCCCTAATCCAAAACGAAGTACATGAAACATTTATCAACAATGGGAATAGTCATTATCTTATCATACCATGACTACAGGAATACTCTCAGATTCAAAACTCTGAGATGAAGTACGGGAGCAAGGAGTAATCCAAGTCTTCTATACAAAAATGAATGAATATATAAATAAACAGTGTAAAGATCTCATCCTCCACACTGATATAATTTTTCACCATAATCCAGTATTCATCCCACTTTTCTGTAGGGTACTGATATGCAACTTAAAAAAAATACTAATCACACCAACACTACTGTTTCAATTACCCACACTTTGGGTACATCAAGAAAGCATATTTATTTATCTAATTGTGTACAGGAAAGGAGCTAAGCTTATGGGATTCTTTCTTATTCTCCAATTATCACAATGCTTCTTATGTATCCTTTTCATTTTGCACAATGCAATTTTGATTGCAAAATCCTCTGCCTTTGAGATTCAGAATGTATCAGCTCATAAGAGACTAGAATCCAAGTGAGATCTATATCTGAAACTGAAATCACCTATGCAGAAGCTCTGCAAGCTGCCACCATGGTTCTGCCCCACCCCAAACTCTTGGCATTTTTTTGCTTGCAACTCCACTAATCAAGACCATAAATGCAATGTAAGGACCCACTTCTGCCAGTCCCCCTCACTCCACTGCACAGCTTACACTAGTCCACTATATCCACCCACCATGGACCCATCCCCCTTCACTTGACCCACTATTCAAAATCCTCTCCTTGTCATCCAAAGAAGAGAACCAGCTTCCCAAATGATGCAGTGCAATAATTAATAGAAAGTATTATACCTTACAAAGTACCAACCATCCACCCACATAAAAAGTACCCCTCCCCTCCCAAAATGTCCTGTATAGGATACTGACTGCACAAGTTTTGAAGATGGGTGGCAGGGAGATGATTCTCTCTGATGCCCATTTTGCAGGATCACCACAAGCAGGTATTCATCATTGGTCCCAAAATTTATATATATATATATATATATATATATATATATATATATATATATATATATATATATATATATATATATATATATATATATATATATGTATATATAACAAAAAGGCCCTTTCTTCCATATAAGGTGAATGGCCAATTCAAAGCATATATCCACCACCTTTCATCCATCCCACACCCACCCAAAAAGT
Organism: Oratosquilla oratoria; assembly: GCF_046742065.1. Classification (NCBI taxonomy): domain Eukaryota; kingdom Metazoa; phylum Arthropoda; class Malacostraca; order Stomatopoda; family Squillidae; genus Oratosquilla; species Oratosquilla oratoria. The sequence goes on from NC_134796.1 coordinate 29,708,114, forward strand.
TATTTATTGATGAAGGGTCATCCCTGTCTCTCCACCCACTACTTGGGTCAGAGGCAGTGCTGTAAGACACAGCACCTGTACAGTAGGGCCAAACAACTGGCAGAGATATGTAATAATGGTAATTGATGCCTTGAGTTTCAATAATTGGAAACCAGCAGCTGTGCAGCAACAGGCAGTGGTCCTTGAGACCTCTCATAAATTTCTTTGAAAAGGAACACTGGGCTGGTGTCTGTGCTGTATTAGTGTGGGAATGTTTCTGTCACTGACTTATGATGATAGACAGAGGGGAGCAGATACCACTTGTCATCACTTTAAGCTTATGTGAAAAGGTGGAGGAAATACAGTCAAAGTTAATAGATATCTTGGATCTGGTCAGACAACTGCATATCACACCATGGACTGCATCTTTAGGTGGAATTGATGGCATTTGTGTGTTTTGAAGATGGGCAGCAGGGAGATGATCCTCTCTAATGCCTGTTAGGCAGGACCATCACTTATAGGCATAACTTGTTGACAAACATAAGAGTGACATTTCACTACTTAGCCAGAGGGACTATGAAAAAGCTCATAGAAAATTTAACCTGCCTCAGATTAGAGCATGCAGCAATGGTGTTGTCTCCACACAAAAATAAAGATGTGAAAAGGATCCAGAGAACACAACAAACAGCAACCAAAATGGTGCCCAGCCTAGCAAAGAGATTTGGTAAGGAAAGAGTATGAAACTGAAACTGTTCTTAAGAGAAAAAATGTAACATGCTTGCTGTGTTCAGATCTGTGAAAGGAATGTCAGAATTTACAAAGATCTCTTTGTTTGGGAAAGAAGAGCAACAAAAAGTAATGTAAATTAAAAAGACCAATTTACTTGAAGGATATCAAGAAAGACAGAATGATCCTCAACTTAGCAGATGGACCACAGCGAAGATTAGACAAATTTTACCCACCCTCATTAGAAGAAAGCTGAGAGGGATGATGTTATTCTTATGTGCAGATCTGTGAAAGAAGTGGACAGAATTGACAAATAATTTGGTTTGGCACAGAAGAACAGCAAGAAGTTTTGAAAAAAAAAAGGATAGAGCTGGAAGAATATAAAGAAATATAGTTTTCTTTACAGGTGCATTGATTTGTGGAATAGCTTAGGTGAGGAAATAGTTCAATAAAATAAAAGAATATATAGGCAAGTTTGACCAGTGGAGATGTAAAGACAGGATCCCATGAGTATAGCACTTCCTATACATTACAATTGGAGAAATGCATATGTACAGTGCCCAACACTGGTAGAAAACAGACATAACCATAGCTGAACTGAGATGAATGCCTTTGGACAGGAACCTGAGAGGGCAGTCATTTTCCTCCATAACCCACTGACACTGAGAGTTAGCCAACAATAACATACATATACCAAGGCTTTTTCCCCCATACAAGGGAGGTAGCCAAAAAGGAAAAGGCATAAAATCATTCCCACCCATTCCATCCCTGAATACACTCCACTCCCCTCCACCCTCCTTCTCATTTTAGCACCTCCTGGATGACAGGTCATCCCTGCACCTTGTCCACTGCCTGGGTCAGAAGCAGTGTCACAAGACACAGCACATCCACAGCAAGGCTACTTCATTAAATCGGTGACCCCCCCCTCTCCGTCCCCCCCATGCATAAAAGGAGGAAGACAGGGAGAAATCCCTTCGGGCTGCGTCAAAATTTGCTCACACATACTACCTCACCCCCCCATCCCCCCCCACCCATTCCAGCTCATGCATCACAACATCATCCATATAGAACCATTCTCCATTCACCCCTGTCTTCTGTCCTCTCCCATCCTTCCTCAACAGACATTCCCCTCTTTCCCAAAGCCCCCTTCACCCCATCCATCCACCTCATCCTAGGACGTCTCTTCATGTTCACTCCCTCCACATCTGCCTTCCATACCCCTTTTACTAGTCTTCACTCATTCTCTCCAAGTGTCCAAACCATCCTAATACTCTTTCATCAACCCTATCTCCCAACTCCCTTTCCACCCCTGTTCTCCTCCTCACCTCCTCATTCCTCACTCTATCCAGCCTAGTAACCCCCATCATACTTCTCAGACACCTCATCTCAAACACATTCAAACTCCTTCTCTCTTCCTCTCTTATGTTCATGTTTCTGCCCCATATAGTGCTGTTGGCACAATCACTCCTTCATATAGTCTCCTCTTAGCATCCATTCCCAAATGTCTATTCCTCATTACACTTTTTAATCCACCAAGGCATTTACTCGCTTCTCTCAATCTACACTCCACCTTTTCCTGCCACATTTTCACCCAAGTATCTAAAACTATCCACTTCCTCCAGTCGCTCTCCCTTAATGCTCACTTCCAGACTACTGCCACTTTCACCCCTTGTACATCTCATCACCTTACTTTTACCCACATTTATCTTCAGCTTTCTTCTATCACACACTCTCCCAAACTCTGTCACCAACTTCCTCAATCCCTCCTCCGATCCTGCCACAAGCGCAGTGTCGTCTGCAAACAACAGCTGGCTCACCTCCCACTTTTCTCCATTTTCTTTAACCATCTCCAATCCCTGACCCACTGCCCTTGCACTACCCCATCTTTATTTAGCCAAGGAGAACCCCTTCTACATTCAGAGGATTAAAATTTTGTGCAAACCTCAAATATGTACATAGGATTAAAAGTTGTTGTGTTTTTCTTTTTCTCACTTGCACAGGTTTATAAATTTTGAAAAACTAAAAGTTTACATTGTTTTTAGGGATCACCTTCAGTCTTATTTTGAAATTTAAATTCCATACTGTATGTTTTTGGGAAGTTCAGGTAAAGAAATTAAGGGTTTTTAGTATCTTGGCTCCTTGTGGATGAAGATTCATCACTGTCCCTGCCCATGGCCTGGGTCATAAGTAATGCAACAAGACACAGCACATCTACAGTAGTGCCAGCCATTTTATTTAAACAGGAATTCTCCCTCTTTGTCTCCTCTGTTTTCACAAAAGGGGATGAAGGAGTGTTTATGTGTAAATACAAGTAAAGTGGCTGGCCCTGCTATGAATGTGCTGTGTCTTACTGCATTGGTTCTGACTCAGGCAGTTGGTGGGGACAGGGATGACCCTTCATCCACAGGAAGGTAAGATAAAAGGGTAATGATTGACAGGTGGGTGTAGGATAGGTAGGGGTGGGTGCATGCCTTGGAATTCAATAACTGGTCAATAAGAATGTCATCATTTAAAGAGTGTTGAATGTTTATTTCAGTACAATACTGGAGAATGTCTGAAGTAATAGGTGGCACCGTGAGACTTGCAAGAGAATCGGGTTCAAGACTTGTTGCATTAGTTACAGGTTTCCATTTTGTTATTTATTTTTTATCCAAAATTATTGTCAGGTGGTGGATAGTTTGATGTGTCTGAGAGTATTATTGCACATAGTGATGTGGTTGAGTGATGCACACAAGAAAATTTGCTGTTTGACCAGGTCATAATGCGCTTAAAACTTTGAATGTTTCATAGTTACAATGTACAAGCACATTATGTGGATGATTGCTTAATTAAGAGCTTGGCCTTTGATCTGTCCTTTGTGCTTAGAGAGATGCCCATACAAGTTTTTATCATCAATTAGACGAACCCATACCCATTTTAAATTGTAATGTCTTTTACTTCCTTTCTCTCTTACAGCCAATATGGAGTTTGCTGAATTAATTCGTATATCTCGTTGTGACCGGGTGATGCTTCATCAGCCTCACAAAGCTGTGTTGGATGGCACACTTTGTATAAACTGGTCACCATCTGATTGTGTCATCCAGAGATGAAGAACCACAAGAATTATGGGTAAGTTGATGTGAGTGTAATGTTGTTGGCCATAGTTTAATTTTTTGAACATATATTATGTGCATAATTATTTGTTGCAAATATAACCATACAACAAATTTTTTGTTGTAAAAGCATAGACTTGTTTACAAAGGTTCACATTTGTGCCACAAATCCTCATATTTTTGATGCCCCAACACATGCTGGTCAGTTACCACTGGAGTGTTAGTAAACAATTCTGTTGAAACTACTCTCAGATCTGGTACAGTTTCCTTTCCTAATTGGCTTTTTTTTTTGGGGGGGGGGGGAGGAACTCAATTTTATCTTGATGATATTGTAGGATTTGTGTCTCTCTACACAGCAGGTAAAACAATAAAAGATATGACAATAGAAAGGCTTGGAAACCCATTTCCAAACCTTGTTATGGTAGACCACATAAAACTCCATCCAAGACTTAAAAAATTTATCAAGAATTAAGCTGATAAAAATCCAAAGCTTTCAGCATGGGAATTTTTTTTATTGCTGCTTAAAATTTAAAGAACAGGTAAAAGATTATTTTGAGGATTTAATTGAAGATTGGCCTGAGAACTCTCCTGACATCAGTACCCTAGAGGACTTGTGAGCTCTCATCTTTAGGGATCTTAAATGCAAAGATACTTCCTCCCAAAACTTGATTCCTGCATTCAGGAAATTTGTACTTATTTTAATGAATCAAAATTGCAAAACCTGGATCAGTCTTTCCAAATACTTACAACAGGTTATCAAGAATTAAGGAAGCACTATATAGGACTACATGGGAAGTATTGATTATATGACACCTTAAACATTTAGTCTACAATAACCTACCACCTATGCTACACATTACATCCACATAAAAACACATTCATGCTCAAATTACAAAACAGTCTCTTCAGAATAAACCACCAAACAGCCTACTCCATCAAACTACCCTAGACATCAGCACCACATAAAAATCCTTCACAAAAGAAGTAAGAACTACACCAGCATGCTTGTGTTCAGGTCACTATCCATTACTAAGAATAGGCCTGGCTACAGAAACAAATTATTCCAGATGCAACCACATAAAGGATGCTGAACACTTCATCTTGCACTGCCCTACCCTAGCTATACCCAGACAACAACACAATATTTCTTCTTTTTTTGACTTATGGACCAGCCCAGTGGCTATTACCAGTCACCTGTATTGGTTGTATATTACAAAGGAGGAGCATGCTGACAGGAGACCTTTTGGTCCATAACTAGGTTGGATATGAAAAAATTATAATAATGATAAACAAATAAATAGAAAATATAATATGAATAATAATAAATAAAATAAATAATAAATGCATAAGTATAGTTAAATAATAAACAGATAAACAGTAAATAATAAATTGAACAGATAAGCAGTAATAAATGA